>NC_084961.1:398959-594704 GCF_949316205.1 Platichthys flesus
CTAAAAGAGTTATTGCAGCTGTAACTAGTCTTTATCTAACTCCAAGAGGAGATGAACAATAACACTTAAATATAATATTAACTGTCACCAGCTCGTCCAGGGTACAGGAAGTGATCGCAGCTGTTTCCTGCACCTGTGACCTTCGCTGTGCAGGTCGTAGTTTTTAATACTCTCCAGTATTGTATTGTTAATATTCTCAACATCTACAATCACTAATTCATCATTTTGACTTCATGTCGGTTGTAGCGTCTTATTTCAGATCAATAGTCGATCACAAATATCTGATCTGACGCAGGAGATTATTGAACTTTGAATAAACACTCAGTGTGTGTTGAGTTTCTGACATGTTCAAACTTTATTAGCTGTTCCTCTGTTTACAAACAATCATTATCGCTGACATCACTTCTATTAAAAATAGTAATTAACGTTTGTAAGGTAAACGATGGACTGTATGTACACCTGAACACAGACACACACAGCAGATCTGAGATCAGCAGCTGTTTTAATGTTTCTACGTTAGACGGATGGCAGACAAACAGGCAGAGAGACACACAGGTTCAGGGTTCATTATTCATTTTTATAATTTTTTTTAATGAAAAGTAAAGCAGCCAGTTTGGAAACAACGAGAACGAATCAGGAACAAGCTGAGGACGGGAAGAACAGGAAGCTGAGGACGGGAAAAACAGGAAGCTGAGGACGGGAAAAACAGGAAGCTGAGGACGGGAAAAACAGGAAGCTGAGGACGGATGGACAGGAAGCAGAGGACGGGATGGACAGGAAGCTGAGGACGGGATGGACAGGAAGCTGACGACGGGATGGACAGGAAGCTGAGAACGGGATGGACAGGAAGCTGAGGACGGGATGGACAGGAAGCTGACGACGGGATGGACAGGAAGCTGAGGACGGGAAGAACAGGAAACTGGAGGCTGAAGCTAACATGGAGTTTAGTTGGTTGTTGTCATGGCGAGTGTATTCCGCAGGCGCTGACGGGAGAAAACAGAGGTACATGAAACACGAGAACATGAAACACGTGAACATGAAACATGTGAGCAAGAAACACGTTAACATGAAACACGTTAACATGAAACACGTTAACATGAAACGTTATCAGTATCTGTCTTTTTTCCTGTAGCACCTGAACGCACCACAGTCTATTGATCTAAAAGCTGAGTGCTCAGTGGATTTTGTTTATATTTACATATTTTTTTAATTAACTAACTTTTTTACTCAGGTCGTCACATTTTCAAAGAGAGAAGGAAAAGCAGTAATATTCACAACACATAAAACACACAACGTGTTCTCAGGTCAGTTCCAGCGGCTGTGGTGCAGAGTGAAGGTACCTGGGGGGAGGAGCTTCCACAGGTCAGAGGCTGAGCGTCTAGGCAGAATCTACAGGAAGCAAACACACATTTTCATTTTCAACAAACCTCTGATGTTCATTAATGGTCCAACCTAAGCTGAACTGTGATTGGCTGTGAGGCATGTGATGTCACAGTGAAGTGTGACCTTTACCCTTTGGTGCTGCGGTGGTGACTTCAGCTTCGTCGGACTCATCATCTTCCACTGCTTCTGAAGAAAAGATGACAATTCAGGAAGCTGAACAAAATGACACTTCACCACCAGATGTCACTACATTCTACAAACTGCAACTCTAGGTTCTCTACCTTGACTTTAATGATTATATTTACTATTGATTATTCAACAGCTTTTCAAACTGATTGATCCAAGTTCTTCAAATCTGAACTCCTTATCTTAAAAGTTTGATTTACCATCAGAAGCCTCTGTAGCATTCTCGTCTTCCTCAGAAACCTCTTGAGAATCTTCTTCAGCAATTTCATCAGACACGTCCTCAGAAGGCTCCTCAGTAGGCTCCTCAGAAGTGTCCTCAGTAGGCTCCTCAGAAGTTTCCTCATTAATCTCCTCAGGAGCCTCCTCAGACGTGTCCTCAGAGGGCTCCTCAGTAGGCTCCTCAGAAGTTTCCTCATTAATCTCCTCAGTAGCCTCCTCAGACGTGTCCTCAGAGGGCTCCTCAGTAGGCTCCTCAGAAGTGTCCTCAGTAAGCTCCTCAGTAGCCTCCTCAGACGTGTCCTCAGATGTCTCCTCAGTAGGCTCCTCAGTAGGCTCATCAGAATCATCAGTAGCCTCCTCAGGACTGTCCTCAGTAGGCTCCTCAGAAGTGTCCTCAGCAGTCATCTCAGCGTCACCTTCATTTTCTTTGCTTTCTTCCTTGCTCTCCGCCGGTTCCTCCTCTGAAGAGTTGTCTTCTGATGTCATATCTTTATCGTCTTCAGGTTTTTCTTCGTCAGTCTCTGAGAATTAAAGGTACAGTTCACATGTATGTTCCGAGTCAGCGCGTGAATCTGTCTTCATCTTGGTGCTGCTCTGGCAAATATCAAATATTAAAACCATGTGAGCTGAGAACAAGTGAATCCTTTAGGTTTACAGTCAACACCTGCAGTTAGCCTAGCTTAGCACGCAGGAGCAGCGGAGAACTCGTCTCATTTTATAAAATCTAACAAATTCAAAGCGCTCCTGATGATTGGACCAGCTGTTTGTGCTATGGTCACTGTTGCTACAACATGACGGCTCCTGGAGGTGAAGCCAACTTGTCTTGATCGCCCCCTGGTGGCTGGCTGTAGTAGAGCTCATAAACCCTGATGCTCCATGTTAGCATATGGGACACAGACCAAACTAAAGACGTTAAATAAATGTTAGTCAAAGAAGGTTTCTGTCTCAATGACACAGCAGCATATTCATATTTCTAAAGTATATCACCGGACGGATTTAAACTTCACATTGTTTAAACATTAACGTTCTGCTTCTGACAAAAGTTTGATTCTTTTATGAATTCTTGTCAGTTAATATCATCGTCTCACTAATGACCTCAAACAACGTATGTTGTTGAACTGATATTTAGTTTGAGCTTCTGTCACTTGAATCTTTGAATCATTGAATTTTTTTGATAATTATATGTATCGGCTGATTTATTGGTATTTAAAATGTTTGTATCAGCACTGGAAAAAAAACATATCAGTCATGCTCAAGAGAAATGTTCTTTATGTTTCTTCTTTATAATCCTATGAATATTCTCACCCTCAGAAGTGACATCACCAGTGGGACTGGGAGATGGTTCAGGTTCTCCTGAGTCTGACTCTGAAATGAAAGAGACAGACAGGTGAGAGACAGACAGGTGAGAGAGAGACAGGTGAGATGACAGACAAGTGACGATCAGGTGAGGAGACGATCAGGTGAGGAGACAGACAGGTGAGGAGACAGACAGGTGAGAGAGAGACATGTGACAAGACAGACAGGTGAGAGACAGACAGGTGAGGAGACAGACAGGTGAGTGACAGACCGGTGACAAGACAGACAGGTGAGAAGACGATCAGGTGAGGAGACCGACAGGTGAGGAGACAGACAGGTTAGGAGACGATCAGGTGAGGAGACAGACAGGTGAGGAGACAGACAGGTGAGGAGACAGACAGGTGAGGAGACAGACAGGTTAGGAGACGATCAGGTGAGGAGACGATCAGGTGAGGAGACAGACAGGTGAGGAGACAGACAGGTGAGGAGACAGACAGGTGAGGAGACGATCAGGTGAGGAGACAGACAGGTGAGGAGACAGACAGGTGAGGAGACGATCAGGTGAGGAGACAGACAGGTGAGGAGACAGACAGGGGAAGAGACAGACAGGTGAGGAGACGATCAGGTGAGGAGACAGACAGGTGAGGAGACAGACAGGTGAGGAGACGATCAGGTGAGGAGACAGACAGGTGAAGAGACAGACAGGTGAGGAGACGATCAGGTGAGGAGACAGACAGGTGAGGAGACAGACAGGTGAGGAGATGATCAGGTGAGGAGACAGACAGGTGAGGAGACAGACAGGTGAAGAGACAGACAGGTGAGAGAGAGACAGGTGAGATGACAGACAAGTGACGATCAGGTGAGGAGACGATCAGGTGAGGAGACAGACAGGTGAGGAGACAGACAGGTGAGAGAGAGACATGTGACAAGACGATCAGGTGAGGAGACAGACAGGTGAGGAGACAGACAGGTGAGAGAGAGACAGGTGAGAGAGAGACAGGTGACAAGACAGACAGGTGAGAGACAGACAGGTGAGGAGACAGACAGGTGAGTGACAGACCGGTGACAAGACAGACAGGTGAGAAGACGATCAGGTGAGGAGACCGACAGGTGAGGAGACAGACAGGTTAGGAGACGATCAGGTGAGGAGACAGACAGGTGAGGAGACAGACAGGTGAGGAGACAGACAGGTGAGGAGACGATCAGGTGAGGAGACAGACAGGTGAGGAGACAGACAGGTTAGGAGACGATCAGGTGAGGAGACGATCAGGTGAGGAGACAGACAGGTGAGGAGACAGACAGGTGAGAGACAGACAGGTGAAGAGACAGACAGGTGAGAGAGAGACAGGTGAGATGACAGACAAGTGACGATCAGGTGAGGAGACGATCAGGTGAGGAGACAGACAGGTGAGGAGACAGACAGGTGAGAGAGAGACATGTGACAAGACAGACAGGTGAGAGACAGACAGGTGAGGAGACAGACAGGTGAGTGACAGACCGGTGACAAGACAGACAGGTGAGAAGACGATCAGGTGAGGAGACCGACAGGTGAGGAGACAGACAGGTTAGGAGACGATCAGGTGAGGAGACAGACAGGTGAGGAGACAGACAGGTGAGGAGACAGACAGGTGAGGAGACGATCAGGTGAGGAGACAGACAGGTGAAGAGACAGACAGGTGAGGAGACAGACAGGTGAGGAGACGATCAGGTGAGGAGACAGACAGGTGAGGAGACAGACAGGTGAGGAGACGATCAGGTGAGGAGACAGACAGGTGATGAGACAGACAGGGGAAGAGACAGACAGGTGAGGAGACGATCAGGCGAGGAGACAGACAGGTGAGGAGACCGACAGGTGAGGAGACAGACAGGTTAGGAGAAGATCAGGTGAGGAGACGATCAGGTGAGGAGACAGACAGGTGAGGAGACAGACAGGTGAGGAGATGATCAGGTGAGGAGACAGACAGGTGAGGAGACGATCAGGTGAGGAGACAGACAGGTGAGGAGACAGACAGGTGAGGAGACGATCAGGTGAGGAGACGATCAGGTGAGGAGACAGACAGGTGAGGAGACAGACAGGTGAGGAGACAGACAGGTGAAGAGACAGACAGGTGAGGAGACGATCAGGTGAGGAGACAGACAGGTGAGGAGACAGACAGGTGAGGAGATGATCAGGTGAGGAGACAGACAGGTGAGGAGACAGACAGGTGAAGAGACAGACAGGTGAGGAGACGATCAGGTGAGGAGACAGACAGGTGAGGAGACGATCAGGTGAGGAGACAGACAGGTGAGGAGACGATCAGGTGAGGAGACGATCAGGTGAGGAGACAGACAGGTGAGGAGACAGACAGGTGAGGAGACAGACAGGTGAGGAGACAGGTGAGGAGACAGACAGGTGAGGAGACAGACAGGTGAGGAGACAGACAGGTGAGGAGACGATCAGGTGAGGAGACAGACAGGTGAGGAGACAGACAGGTGAGGAGACAGACAGGTGAGGAGACGATCAGGTGAGGAGACAGACAGGTGAGGAGACAGACAGGTGAGGAGACGATCAGGTGAGGAGACAGACAGGTGACGAGACAGACAGGTGAGGAGACGATCAGGTGAGGAGACAGACAGGTGAGGAGACAGACAGGTGAGGAGACGATCAGGTGAGGAGACAGACAGGTGAGGAGACGATCAGGTGAGGAGACAGACAGGTGAGGAGACAGACAGGTGAGGAGACAGACAGGTGAGGAGACAGACAGGTGAAGAGACAGACAGGTGAGGAGACAGACAGGTGAAGAGACAGACAGGTGAGGAGACAGACAGGTGAGGAGACAGACAGGTGAGGAGACGATCAGGTGAGGAGACAGACAGGTGAGGAGACGATCAGGTGATGAGACGATCAGGTGAGGAGACAGACAGGTGAGGAGACAGACAGGTGAAGAGACAGACAGGTGAGGAGACGATAAGGTGAGGAGACAGACAGGTGAAGAGACAGACAGGTGAGGAGACAGACAGGTGAGGAGACAGACAGGTGAGGAGACAGGTGAGGAGACGATCAGGTGAGGAGACAGACAGGTGAGGAGACGATCAGGTGATGAGACGATCAGGTGAGGAGACAGACAGGTGAGGAGACAGACAGGTGAAGAGACAGACAGGTGAGGAGACGAACAGGTGAGGAGACAGACAGGTGAAGAGACAGACAGGTGAGGAGACAGACAGGTGAGGAGACAGACAGGTGAAGAGACAGACAGGTGAGGAGACGTTCAGGTGAGGAGACAGACAGGTGAGGAGACAGACAGGTGAGGAGACGATCAGGTGAGGAGACAGACAGGTGAGGAGACAGACAGGTGAAGAGACAGACAGGTGAGGAGACGATCAGGTGAGGAGACAGACAGGTGAGGAGACAGACAGGTGAGGAGACAGACAGGTGAGGAGACGATCAGGTGAGGAGACAGACAGGTGAGGAGACAGACAGGTGAAGATACAGACAGGTGAGGAGACGATCAGGTGAGGAGACGATCAGGTGAGGAGACGATCAGGTGAGGAGACAGACAGGTGAGGAGACAGACAGGTGAGGAGACGATCAGGTGAGGAGACAGACAGGTGAGGAGACAGTAAGGTGAAGAGACAGACAGGTGAGGAGACGATCAGGTGAGGAGACAGACAGGTGAGGAGACGATCAGGTGAGGAGACAGACAGGTGAGGAGACAGACAGGTGAAGAGACAGACAGGTGAGGAGATGATCAGGTGAGGAGACAGACAGGTGAGGAGACGATCAGGTGAGGAGACAGACAGGTGAGGAGACAGACAGGTGAGGAGATGATCAGGTGAGGAGACAGACAGGTGAGGAGACAGACAGGTGAGGAGACGATCAGGTGAGGAGACAGACAGGTGAGGAGACGATCAGGTGAGGAGACAGACAGGTGAGGAGACAGACAGGTGAGGAGACAGACAGGTGAGGAGACAGACAGGTGAAGAGACGATCAGGCGAGGAGACAGACAGGTGAGGAGACAGACAGGTGAAGAGACAGACAGGTGAGGAGACGATCAGGTGAGGAGACCGACAGGTGAGGAGACAGACAGGTGAGGAGACGATCAGGTGAGGAGACAGACAGGTGAAGAGACAGACAGGTGAGGAGACAGACAGGTGAGGAGACGATCAGGTGAGGAGACAGACAGGTGAGGAGACAGACAGGTGAAGAGACAGACAGGTGAGGAGACGATCAGGTGAGGAGACAGACAGGTGAGGAGACGATCAGGTGAGGAGACAGACAGGTGAGGAGACAGACAGGTGAAGAGACAGACAGGTGAGGAGACAGACAGGTGAGGAGACGATCAGGTGAGGAGACGATCAGGTGAGGAGACGATCAGGTGAGGAGACAGACAGGTGAGGAGACAGACAGGTGAAGAGACAGACAGGTGAGGAGACAGACAGGTGAGGAGACGATCAGGTGAGGAGACAGACAGGTGAGGAGACAGACAGGTGAGGAGACAGACAGGTGAGGAGACGTTCAGGTGAGGAGACAGACAGGTGAGGAGACAGACAGGTGAGGAGACGATCAGATGAGGAGACAGACAGGTGAGGAGACGATCAGGTGAGGAGACAGACAGGTGAGGAGACGATCAGATGAGGAGACAGACAGGTGAGGAGACGTTCAGGTGAGGAGACAGACAGGTGAGGAGACGATCAGGTGAGGAGACAGACAGGTGAGGAGACAGACAGTTGAGGAGACAGACAGGTGAGGAGACAGACAGGTGAGGAGACGATCAGGTGAGGAGACAGACAGGTGAGGAGACAGACAGGTGAGGAGACGATCAGGTGAGGAGACAGACAGGTGAGGAGACAGACAGGTGAGAGACATACAGGTGAGGAGAGGTTATAGTGGCTGTGTAGTGTGTAGTGTGTTGTGTGTAGTGTATAGTGTGCAGTGTGTAATGTGTAGTGTGTAGTGTATAGTGTATAGTGTGTAGTGTGTAGTGTGTAGTGTGTGTGTTGTAGTGTCTGTGTATTGTAGTGTGTGTGTGTGTGTAGTGTAGTGTAGTCGAGGGTAGTGTAGTATAGTGTGTAGTGTGTAGTGTGTAGTATGTAGTGTGTAGTGTGTAGTGTGTAGTGTGTAGTGTGTAGTGAGTAGTGTGTGTATGTGTATGTGTATGTGTATGTTTATGTGTGTATGTATGTGTTTGTGTGTGCGTGTGTGTGTGTGTGTGTGTGTGCGTGTGTGTGTGCGTGTGTGTGTGCGTGTAGTGTTGATTGTGTGAATCACACAAACTGGTTGTAATAACCAAAGCTGCCTCTAGGGGGCGTGATCAGTATTGGATGAATGATGTCATCAGTTTGCTGCGCTCTGATTGGCTGCTCTGTCATACTTACTGTCCTCTGGTTCATCTAAAGACAAGAAAACACAACGTCACACATTATTAAATTAAACAGAATTAAATAAAATTAGATAAAATTAAATAAAATTAAATAAAATTAGATAAAATTAAATAAAATTAAAATCCGCCCTCTTTTTTCCCAATCACATTTATGTTTCAGTTTCAAAATAACTTCATTGTTTCTATAACAAAGAACAGAACATCACCCGGAGCCTCCAGCTCTGATCATAAGATGTGATTTCTAAAATGATGACTTGTAATAATGATTAATAAACAGTATCAAAAGAATCCATAATTGATCATGATTAACATTGGAGATATCTGAACTATGAGAATTGTAGTAATTAATATTAAACTTTATTGATCCTCTGTGATGTCATAGATTACCTGGGAGTGGAGCAGCCAGAGAGACGGCAAAGAGGGTGACGAGCAACAGGAAAACACACCTGTAAAACACGCACACACACGCACACAGGCACACACACACAAACAGACACACACAAACAGACAAACACACACAGTGAACAGGAGGATTTGAATGCAGCTTGTTTACATGACGTTTTGCATGATGTCGTGAGGAGAGAGGAGGAAATACACAAATGATATTAAAATGAGTTGGACACAATGTTCAGTGTCGCTCTAAATATAAATAAACCTCACAACATAAATATTTCAAAGAAGCAAGAGAAATCAGAGAAATGAGTTCAAACTTTTGAATCTTAAAACTGTGGATTAAACTTTGAAGCACTAAATGCAGAATGAGGCTGTGAATCCAGTTGGAGAGGAGCAACATGGAGAATGCACCATGACGACTGAGGAGTGTGAGTGTCAGGTGTCTGAGGCAGCTTCAGTCTGAAGGGTTCAAATACTGTGTCTTTGTGTTTCCACTGAAGAAACACAAAGCGTCTCCTCTCGTCTGACGTATAGAAAGAACAGCTCAGATCCTCAGAGACAGAGAAGAGACGAGTCGGCTTCACTGCTTTAACTCATACGACTCAAGAGAAGGGCTTTTATCACAGCCTTTCAAACAAATGTTCATGTATGACTTTTATCACACATGAAAAATAAACTTGTTCTTTTTTTATGAGGAAAAGTCACATAAAGTTTCTGACACAGGTAAATGTTCGAATGTCCGGAAAGGAACCGATGAAGATTCTGGCAGAGTGAAGAGAAATGAAGGAACTCACCGGTGGAACATGTTGAAGTTCAGCAGGTCGACGCGACACCAACGTTAACGTGAGGTTATGAGTCTGAGCTGGACTGAACCTGAACAGCAGCTTTTATAGTGAGACCTCCTCCTCCCTCCTCCTCCCTCCTCCTCCCTCCTCCTCCTCATCATCCTCCTCCTCCTCCTCCTCATCCTCCCTCCATTTAACTCTGTTTGATCCAGTTCTAATGACCTGATGCATTTCTACTAACATCATTAATCAAACACATTCATGCTAAACCCAGAGACTAAACCACATCTCATCCTCTATCATCACATTAATCATTTTACTTCAACCAAATAAGAGACTTAAGAGTAAAAAATAAATAAAAATAAAGATATTTAGAATTAATATTTAAAACAGGTTTATACTGAGTTTACACCAGATTCAATAAAGTCTAATTTTTAATCCAACATGACGTATCATAAATTAAAGATGAGACAGTGAGAGGTGAACATATGAAGTTACATGATTTAATGTGTGTAACTTAGGTTATAAGGAATACCGTAATATTACTCTGAAATGTAAAATAGAAGTATAAAATAGAATCACATGGAGTAAATATACTTCTCATATGAATATGAGATGATTCTTGATTTGTCTGTGGTTGAATGCACTGCAGCCGCAAAGAGGGATTGATATTAACAATGACATATAAACATAAGGACATACACATATATATCGTTTATATATATTTTATACATGAGCTGCAGGTTCTGTCTTTGACGTTTTGGGTCTAAATGTTGTTTAGTTCTGACACGATTCAGATCAGATCATTAAAGTGGATTTAAAATCGAATCTGATCAGATCCAGTAAAGTTTCCAGTAAAGGAACTCATTGTGGTTTCCACTGTAAACTGGCCACAGAAATATTTCTCTCCAGGAAAAGAGAGAGAAAAGAGTAAATGTGTAAATGTGATGAGGTGTGTGTTTGTGTGTGTGTGTGTGTGTGTGTGTGTGTGTGTGTGTGTGTGGTATGAAGGGGCCTTTCACACCAGAACTGGTTGGATGATAATTACAAGGAGCACAGAGAGTTCAGCAGAAGGAATTTCTTCCTCAACTTCATAATGTCAGAACAACAGGTCATTATGATGTTGATGAAAGTCACCACACCTTCACACCCTCACACACACACTACACACACTACACACCCAAGCAAGTAGTCACACACCACATTCATGTTCAAACCAATAATAAACCTGTTTTTTCACCCAGTTTCTCACCGTTCCCTTTCATCATCATCATCATCATCATCATCATCATCAGAAACTTGGACTATGGGCAGAGAAGGTCTCTGGTTCAACTCCACGGAGAGACAACAAAAGACGAACCAGGATTGATCTGTCCAAAAATCCAAGAGTCTCCCTACCCTGTCTAGTGCCTCTGAGCAAGGCACCTTACTCCCCCAACATCTGCTCCCCGAGCGCCGTACATGGTCGCTCACTGCTCTGTGTGTCCTGCACCAGATGGGTCAAAAGCAGGATACATTTCCCTACCTGCATGAGTGTGTCTGTGCATGTCTGTGCATGTGTTTGGGATGAATAAATGCATCATCATCATCATCATCATCCTCATCAGGGTACACTTTGTAACCTAGTTGAATAATTAAGTCAAATACTCTCAGAACATGTTGTTGCCACAGTCATCATTACCATTGGGTGGGTCAAAATGAGAGTCATTAACCCTCTTACCTGATTGGTCAAGTTGTGAAGCAGATTTCCCACATTCCGGACCAGTTTGAGATACTGGAAACCAGAACACAGGGTTCAACGTGACCTAGAACCAGAGCTTGTCATCTGAGAAACCCCCGAGGTCCAGTCCGACTGGATTCCACAGGAGGGCGTGCATTCGTTATTATGCAACAGTAACGATGAATATAGATTCAGTGTGTGGTGGTGCGTCTGCAGGACTCGTCTCATTCATCCATTCATACCTGGACACTAGGACACTGGGGGGGGGGGGACCAGGTTCACTCAGCCTCTCTTTATTAACAATAATAATGACATATAATAAGAATCTGGATCTAAACAATAAAAATAAGAGTTACATTTTCAGAATAAGAGTTGGAACTGAGTTTGTGTTGTTTGTGTTGTGTCTCTGAGTGAAAACAGCTGCTCGACAAAGACTCACGTGCATCAACCTGACCAACACTTTTGTGTTCGTACAGTGAGACTGAACCTAAAACTGGTTCCTGGAATGCCTGTCAGACAGTAAGTGTGTGTCTCTTTGTGTGTGATGACTGGGTTTTTCTTGCAGTGTTTCCTTGTGTGTGACTGTTTCTGGGAAATCAATTCACTGAACAAGAAACTTGTTTTTTGTTCAACTCAACACAAAAGACTTCCTGCTTCTGCATTTGTAGAATTCCCCAGAATTAAAAAAACAAACATGATTACAAAGAAACGATGAGAATATTTGATCATGTTTGATAAAACATTAATAAAGAGTTTAAAAGTACAAATTAAGGAGAATATTAGGAAAGATGAACCGATAAACCAATATGGAGCCAATGAGAGCCGTCGTGTCTGAAGACGAGGAGAAGAGGCTTTTTATTTATTTACTTTTTTCTTTTAAGTCTGTAAATGAAAGAAGCTAAGCTAACGACCTCCATCAAGGTTGTGTGTTGGTTTTGTGTCTGTTTGTCAGCAGGGTTACACACAAACTACTTAACTGTTCACAGGTAAACTGAACTAATGATCCACATCCAAGAACTTTCTTTCACTTTTTCTGCAGCGTTTCCCGCAGAATTCATTAACTCATGGAGGTAGTGGGGGTGCACGTGCACGTGCACACGCACAAACATCGCACTAAACAGATTCAAAGTGAAAGATGATTTCTCACACGGGAGAAGAAACCACGTTGATGCCACTTGGCTGCAAAGCCGCTGCCTGGATGGTAAAGACTTTACGGATGATGAAGCAAACCGAGCTGCACACAGTTCATCGTGAGAAAAGAAGAATCGACATGTTGAGAAACGACTTCTGAAGGAAGACGTTCACTTTCTACTGATATCAAGAGGCTTCTGCATCGCCCAACTACTGACTTAGTTATTCAGTTAGTGAGTTAGAGCGTTAGTTATTCAGTTTGTTAGTGAGTTAGTTATTCAGTGAGTTACTGAGTTACTTATTCAGTTAGTGAGTTAATGAGTTGGTTATTCAGTTATTCAGTTAGATTACATTACATGTCATTTAGCTGACGCTTTTGTCCAAAGCGACTTACATTTTTAGAACACTCATCATTTTATGAGGGGCCATCTAGGGGTTCAGTATCTTGCCAAGGACACTTAGGCATGCAGATGGGATAGAGTGGGATTCGAACCGGCGACCTTCTTGTTGCAGAGCACCCGCTCTATCCCCTAGGCCACGCTCTCCCCGTGAGTTAGTTATTCAGTGAGTTACTGAGTTAGTTATTCAGTTAGTTATTGAATTACTTATTCAGTTAGTGAGTTAGTGAGTTAATGAGTTAGTAATTCAGTTATTCAGTTAGTTAGTGAGTTAGTTATTCAGTGAGTTACTGAGTTAGTTATTCAGTTCGTTATTGAATTACTTATTCAGTTAGTGAGTTAATGAGTTAGTAATTCAGTTATTCAGTTAGTTAGTGAGTTAGTTATTCAGTGAGTTACTGAGTTAGTTATTCAGTTAGTTATTGAATTACTTATTCAGTTAGTGAGTTAGTGAGTTAATGAGTTAGTTATTCAGTTATTCAGTTAGTTAGTGAGTTAGTTATTCAGTGAGTTACTGAGTTAGTTATTCAGTTAGTTATTGAATCACTTATTCAGTTAGTGAGTTAATGAGTTAGTTATTCAGTTAGTTAGTGAGTTAGTTATTCAGTGAGTCACTGAGTTAGTTATTGAATTAGTTATTCAGTTAGTGAGTTAGTTCTTCAGTTAGTTAGTGAGTTAGTTATTCAGTGAGTTACTGAGTTAGTTATTCAGTTAGTTATTGAATTAGTTATTCAGTTTGTTAGTGAGTTAGTTCTTCAGTTAGTTAGTTAGTGAGTTAGTTAGTTAATTATTCAGGTAGTAAGTTAGTTAGTGAGTTAGTTATTCAGTTTGTTAGTGAGTTAGTGAATTAGTTATTCAGTTTGTTAGCTAGTGAGTTAGTGAGCTAGTTTTTCAGTGAGTTAGTTAATCAGTTTGTTAGTGAATTTGTTATTCAGTTTGTTAGTGAATTAGTGAGTTAGTTATTCAGTTTGTTAGTGAGATAGTGAGTTATTGAATTAGTTATTCAGTTAGTTAGTGAGTTAGTTATTCAGTTTGTGAGTGAGTTAGTGAGTTAGTTATTCAGTTGGTTAGTGAGTTAGTGAGTTAGTTATTCAGTTTGTTAGTGAGTTAGGTAGTTAGTTATTCAGTTAGTTAGTGAGTTAGTTATTCAGTGAGTTACTGAGTTAGTTATTCAGTTAGTTATTGAATTACTTATTCAGTTAGTGAGTTAATGAGTTAGTTATTCAGTTATTCAGTTAGTTAGTGAGTTAGTTATTCAGTGAGTTACTGAGTTAGTTATTCAGTTAGTTATTGAATTAGTTATTCAGTTAGTGAGTTAGTTCTTCAGTTAGTTAGAGAGTTAGTTATTCAGTGAGTTACTGAGTTAGTTATTCAGTTAGTTATTGAATTACTTATTCAGTTAGTGAGTTAGTGAGTTAATGAGTTAGTTATTCAGTTAGTTATTGAATCACTTATTCAGTTAGTGAGTTAATGAGTTAGTTATTCAGTTATTCAGTTAGTTAGTGAGTTAGTTATTCAGTGAGTTACTGAGTTAGTTATTCAGTTAGTTATTGAATCACTTATTCAGTTAGTGAGTTAGTGAGTTAATGGGTTAGTTATTCAGTTATTCAGTTAGTTATTCAGTGAGTTACTGAGTAAGTTATTCAGTTAGTTGTTGAATTAGTTATTCAGTTAGTGAGTTAGTTCTTCAGTTAGTTAGTGAGTTAGTTATTCAGTGAGTTACTGAGTTAGTTATTCAGTTAGTTACTGAATTAGTTATTCAGTTTGTTAGTGAGTTAGTTCTTCAGTTAGTTAGTTAGTGAGTTGGTTAGTTACTTATTCAGGTAGTTAGTTAGTTATTCAGTTTGTTAGTGAGTTAGTGAATTAGTTATTCAGTTTGTTAGCTAGTGAGTTAGTGAGTTAGCTAATCAGTTTGTTCGTGAATTTGTTATTCAGTTTGTTAGCTAGTTAGTTATTCAGTTTGTGAGTGAGTTAGTGAGTTAGTTATTCAGTTGGTTAGTGAGTTAGTGAGTTAGTTATTCAGTTTGTTAGCTAGTGAGTTGGTTATTCAGTTGGTTAGTGAGTTAGTGAGTTAGTTATTCAGTTTGTTAGTGATTTAGTGAGTTAGTGAGTAAGTTATTCAGTGAGTTAGTGAGTTAGTTATTCAGTTTGTTAGCTAGTGAGTTAGTGAGTTAATTATTCAGTTGGTTAGTGAGTTGGTTATTCAGTTTGTTAGTGAGTTAGTGAGTAAGTTATTCAGTGAGTTAGTGAGTTAGTTATTCAGTTGTTAGCTAGTGAGTTAGTTATTCAGTTTGTTAGTGAGTTAGTGAATTAGTTATTCAGTTTGTTAGCTAGTGAGTTAGTTATTCAGTTTGTTAGTGAGTTAGTGAGTTAGTGAGTAAGTTATTCAGTGAGTTAGTGAGTTAGTTATTCAGTTTGGTAGTGAGTAAGTGAGTTAGTGAGTTATTGAATTAGTTATTCAGTTAGTTAGTGAGTTATTGAATTAGTTATTCAGTTTGTTATAGAGTTAGTTGTTCAGTTTGTGAGTGAGTTAGTGAATTTGTTATTCAGTTTTTTAGTGAATTAGTGAGTTAGTTATTCAGTTTGTTAGTGAGTTAGTGAGTTAGTTATTCAGTTTGTTAGTGAGTTAGTGAGTTAGTTATTCAGTTTGTTAGTGAATTTGTTATTCAGTTTGTTAGTGAGTTAGTTATTCAGTTTGTTAGCTAGTGAGTTAGTTAGTGAGTTAGTGAGTTAGTGAATTTGTTATTCAGTTTGTTAGTGAATTAGTGAGTTCGTTATTCAGTTTGTTCGTGAATTTGTTATTCAGTTTGTTAGCTAGTTAGTTATTCAGTTTGTGAGTGAGTTAGTGAGTTAGTTATTCAGTTGGTTAGTGAGTTAGTGAGTTAGTTATTCAGTTTGTTAGCTAGTGAGTTGGTTATTCAGTTGGTTAGTGAGTTAGTGAGTTAGTTATTCAGTTTGTTAGTGATTTAGTGAGTTAGTGAGTAAGTTATTCAGTGAGTTAGTGAGTTAGTTATTCAGTTTGTTAGCTAGTGAGTTAGTGAGTTAATTATTCAGTTGGTTAGTGAGTTGGTTATTCAGTTTGTTAGTGAGTTAGTGAGTAAGTTATTCAGTGAGTTAGTGAGTTAGTTATTCAGTTGTTAGCTAGTGAGTTAGTTATTCAGTTTGTTAGTGAGTTAGTGAATTAGTTATTCAGTTTGTTAGCTAGTGAGTTAGTTATTCAGTTTGTTAGTGAGTTAGTGAGTTAGTGAGTAAGTTATTCAGTGAGTTAGTGAGTTAGTTATTCAGTTTGGTAGTGAGTAAGTGAGTTAGTGAGTTATTGAATTAGTTATTCAGTTAGTTAGTGAGTTATTGAATTAGTTATTCAGTTTGTTATAGAGTTAGTTGTTCAGTTTGTGAGTGAGTTAGTGAATTTGTTATTCAGTTTTTTAGTGAATTAGTGAGTTAGTTATTCAGTTTGTTAGTGAGTTAGTGAGTTAGTTATTCAGTTTGTTAGTGAGTTAGTGAGTTAGTTATTCAGTTTGTTAGTGAATTTGTTATTCAGTTTGTTAGTGAGTTAGTTATTCAGTTTGTTAGCTAGTGAGTTAGTTAGTGAGTTAGTGAGTTAGTGAATTTGTTATTCAGTTTGTTAGTGAATTAGTGAGTTCGTTATTCAGTTTGTTAGTGAGTTAGTTATTCAGTTTGTTAGTGAGTTATTGAGTTAGTTATTCAGTTTGTTAGTGAGTTAGTTATTCAGTGAGTGAGTTAGTGAGTGAGTTAGTTATTCAGTTTGCTAGTGAGTTAGGGAGTTATTCAGTGAGTAAGTTAGTTGGTTAGTTAGTTAGTAGGTCTTTCAGAAGGTGATTCTTGGTGTTCTGGGTTTGTTCCCTCATGGTTGATGCACTTAGTGTAAGACACTTTGGATTAAAGCGACAGTTAAATGAAATGTTACGTCTTCTTTATATGAGTTATTAAACATGGAGGTGTTTTTCATTTCCCATGCTACAGATGTTTTAGTTCACAGTGAAAGTGAAGTCCGATTCTCGTCTGTTTGATAGAAACTGAGCAGAATGAGCTGGAAGTTCGACTGAGGACAGAAAACACAGAAATAAATCTGTCCCTGCTAATGTGTGTGTGTGTGTGTGTGTGTGTGTTTGTGTGTGTGTGAGCGAGCATGCAAATAGCCTCTAATTGGGGCAGTGTATTCACTTCTATTTGATGAATCACAGAAACAACAGGAATCGTTTCCAAACACAGACTCAGACTAAGTTTAACTCTCAACTGTCTGTTCAATAAAGTTTATATAAACTTTATTAACCTGAAAGTGACTGAACATGAACCCAAATAAAATAACAAGTAACAAGAAATAAGAAATAGCAATATAACAACTAATTTTAAAACACTCCCACACTCGCTTGCACTCACACACACTCACACACACACACACACACACAAAGTTCTGACCAAAAACACCTTGAGCGCCCCCTAGTGGCTGGATAGAGTATAGGTTATAAACCTTCAATCCAAAATAGACGTTAAATAAATGTTTGTTAAAGATGTTTCTGTCATTTCAGATCGTTCTTATCTCTCTGATGTTTGTTCAAATGTTTCTGATCAGTTTGGTTTTATTAGTTATTTTGATGATATAAGAACAGGCTAATGCGTCATGATTGACAGCTGAGTCTGACTCCTGATTGGTCGAGGGGCGGCTCCACTCCTCGATCAGGACAGCACAGACTCTGACTCCAAATGACGTCATCACCACAAGATGGCAGAGTTCATTTCTGACCTGTTCTGGTTTCTGGAGACGTGTCGTCTTTATTTAAAATCTGAACTTTGTGTCTTTGTCAGTGACCCAGAGATCCACCGGCAGTGGAGCTGCAGAGTCGGTGCAGCAGGTGCAGCAGGTGCAGCAGGTGCAGCAGGTGTAGGGGGTGTAGGGGTTCCCCCCTATTAATAGTTGTATTGTGTAATTTTGTGTAGGGTGATGAGCAGAGGATGTTGCTACTTGTTAAGGTCTATGAGACAAACTGTGATTTCTGAATATGAGCTGTTCAAATAAAAATTGATTGATTGAATATTCAGCCGTGACGGTGACTGAGGACTGGAGTGGCGTCTGGTCTGGATGGTGGATCGTGGTCCTGCTGGTTGCTGACCATGGACTGTGCTTGCAGCGGGACTGCTTGGCATGTCATGTTGGGGTTGTCCTTCGGGATGTCTACCCTCATCAAATGCTGCTAGAGACTTTGATTATTGATGATGTTTTTCTGCACGTGGCATCTGTTGCACTTCTGTCCGTCCTGGGAGAGGGATCCCTCACATGTGGCTCTCTCTGAGGTTTCTACATATTTTTACCTGTTAAAAGGGTTTTAAGTAGTTTGTCCTGACTCTTGCTGAGGGTTAAGGACAGAGGAGGTCATACCCTGTTAAAGCCCTATGAGATGAATTGTAATTTATGAATATGGGCTATACAAATAAAATTTGATTGATTGATTATTTCACTTAAAACATGATCATACACAAGACACCACACGGTGGACTAGTGGCAGAAAAATTGGTCTATGTGCAGAAAACTACGGCAATCAGACCGGAAGGTTGCTGGCTCGACTCCTCGCAGTGACCATAAAAACATACCTGGATGGACAAACCCTGGATCTGTTCTAAAGTCCAAAGAGGACTCTCCCTACTGTCACTGTCTAAGTGCCCCTGAGCAAGGCACCTTACTCCCCCAACATCTGCTTCCCGGGCGCCGTGCATGGCTGCCCACTGCTCTGTGTGTCCTGCTGTGTTCACCAGATGGTTCAAGTCCCCCTCGTCTGCATGTAGTGTGACTGTGACTGTGTATCTTATCTGTTGACCCTGTCAGAGACCAATGGTGACGGGTCGTACCTGGAGGGGGCTCCTCTGATTGGTGGAAACCTTTACATGATAAAACAATGTATTATTGAAGTTATTTCACCTGATGCACAGGTCGAGGGATCATCCAAGTTATTTTCAGTGTAAGTTTATTAAAATACAACAAAAGAAGAACAGAACACGTGAACATGAGTTGATGAAATGTTCCAGCTACAGAAGATATGAATGAAGAAAGTAAAACACAATAAACAGATGAAGTGAAGAGATGTAACACTCTGAGGTCTGCAGGAGTCCAGGGGCTGAGAGGGGCAGCAACTTAAAAACTATTAAAAAGATCTTTGATTGAAAATCATTTTTCTTGATTATTAAATTTCAGCTTTGGTTTCAGAAACTGTCAGAATAAAAGTACTGTCTCAAATTCAAATCCAATTTCTCATTTGTTGTTCGAGAGGCAAAGAGGTCTCAACATTCTGTCCTAGTAAAGGAGGTTTGAAAACCACTTCTGGATACCTGTAATCGTTCTGGTCAACCAATCAGATGACAGATAAGTTGACCAATCAGATGGCTCGGTGTGATGGCTCAGTATAAATGTAATTTGACGTTTTAACCAAGTAAAAATTATCAGAAGAAGTGAGGTCACTGCGATCTGTCGACCCAGCGGCAAAATGAAACCAGGAAGTTTGACCCACGCGAAGCAGGAAGTGTGTCCCAGGTGTTTATCTACACATTTTTTTGTTTGTGTGTGTTCGAGTTGGATGTGTAACTGTGTGTGTTTAGGTTGTGGGTTTCACGATCTGTGTTACTGTGTGTGTTTATGTTGTGTTTGTGTTACTGTGTGTTACTGGGTTGGGTTTTAAATCTGGCGGCGGTTGGTCCTGGATCTCCTCTTAGATGTTCGATTCCTCACCAGAGCTTTGGGCTGAGGAATGATTGGCTGAGGCGGGAGGGCGGGGCTTAGGATGACACGGGCGGGGCTGATGGGAAGAAGGGCGGGGCTGATGGGAATAAGGGCGGGGCTGATGGGAAGAAGGGCGGGGTTCTGGTCGACGTGCGGGTGGGGCTGTTGTGATTTGGGGGCGCTCTGAGATTTGGCCGAGCGAGAGCTGAACCTTTTCCTCCCTCTCTCCTCCGACTCTGAACTTTTGCCGTCTGAAAGAAAAACAACAACTGTTACTTTAAAAAGTCTTTAATTTAAACTTTACTCCAGTTAGATCAGTTATCACACAAACAGACAATTATTCAAAATGAACTGTCTTGAATTAAGGGTTCAGTGTGTAGAATGTAGTGACACCTAGTGGTGAAGTGTCGTGATGCAGCTGAGCACACTGCACCTTGAGTGCTTTACTCTAAATTATTTGAGTATAAAGTATTAAAATACAAATTATTTAAATCTAAAAGGCCTATTCTAGGGTTAAGGAAACAGTACTCTGTGTAGATGTACTCAGTTACTTTACACCTCTGCTGCTGACATCAATTTTGGTTCTTCATGAGGAATTATACATAAATCTGGCATATTTGATCTAGAAAACGATGCACTTCTAAGATAAACTGATTTTTTCGGATTAAGAATAACATCTTAACATTCAGTTAACAAATGCTGCCTGATGGGAAATTATCTTGTTTACTTTTAAATATGTATAGATTTGTTGACCTGATATCAATTCATTACTATTGTTGAATTGAAGTGTTTGTGTTTTATTGTTCTGACCGTCTGTGTCCTCCATGCTGTTTGTAGCAGCTGTGGCAGCTTCTGCAATCAACCAATCAACAACCAATCAATTAACAAATCAATTAACCAACCACTTAACCAATCAACCATCTGTGGATGTAAGAGGTTGAAGAAAAGAAGGGACGTACCAGGCGCTGTCATCTGATTGGCTGCTGGAGCTACAAACAAACACATAAAATTGAATAAATGGATGATTGACACGACTGAATGAATGAGTGAGTCAGAGAGTGAGTGAGAGAGTGAGTGACCCTAACCCTAATGAACGAGTGAATGAGTATTAACGTTGTGTTTTTACCGTCTGCTGTTTCTGTGCTAGAGCTGCTGGCGTCTGGAAAACATCAACACAATTCACTTTATGATCACACAAGAGCACATGGAAAACACACGACACATGAAGGTGAGCTGGTGAACATCATGTTCCTACCTGAAGGTCCTCCTCCCACATACTGAGCTTCATCTGAAAACAAAGGAGACTCAAGTTAAACATCTGGAGAATCGTCTCAATGACACCTGGCTGATAACGGGCTGGGATGCTGCTCTCTGATTGGTTAATTTCAGCCAAAACGCCCCCATGATTAATGAAGTGCTGAGAAGAAACATTCAACGCGTTCATGAAGTCGACCAGTAGATGTCAGAGTCCCACAGGTAACCGCAGGTAAAGTCTCCACTCCAGAGGCTGGAGACATGTGATCATGTCTTTGGTCTGTATTTATCTGTGACACCATGTGTGTGTGTTTGTGTGTGTGTTTGTGTGTGTGTGAGTGTGTGTGTGAGTGTGTGTGAGTGTATGTGTGTGTGTATGTGTGTGTGTGTGTGAGTGTGTGTGTGTGTGTTTTCCAATGTAAACGTAGCCCAAAGCTGAGAGGAGCAGCAGATTCAGTAGAGTTCTTTGTTGATCACCGTCACAGAACATTAAACTCTGTTTTCATCACACGTCATCTTGTGTTTCAGAGTTCTCAGGATCTTACCGGGCTGATCAGGAGAGATGGCGTTCATACTCTCTGAAAAAACAACAACAACAACTGTTTGTTTACACTCAGAACTGAAGGTGATGCTGCTGCTGTTTATGAACTGTCTCTGTAAACTGATCATGTGATGATATATGTAAACCCTTAATGTACAAGTACCATTTTAATAGGCTGAAGGTGTTTTGTTGATTGATTTCATTCTTTCAGGAAGAAAATCTTTAGGTAGTTTTGTTTATCAGATATTTGATTTGAGTGTGGTGTTCCTCAAGGAAATATTCTAGGACATATAATGAATGATAATCGACATTTGGAAAATTTGACAAATGCACTGAAAACAACATCTTTTAGGTCAGAGATTAAAAGATGTTTTAAGAATCAAAGAACATTTTGAGACAGGATGAAACTGAAATGTTGATTTATGTCAAATTCTGATTTAAAATAATAATCAGAAATGAATCAGTCAGACTCACGTGTGGGAGCTTCATCAGACGTAGAATCTTTGTCTAACAGAGGAGACAGAAAACAGGTCAGAGGACAGACGGGTTCAATATATCAGCCAATCAGCTATCAGAGACACGCGTGTGCTTCACCTGTGGACATGGCGTGTATTCCGACATCTGCAAACACAAAACAGTCACATAACCTGTCAATCAAACTGGGATTTATTGAGATGAACAGATATTGATCAGATGAGTTTAAATCTAACCGTTGGAGTCGAGGTCTCCGTCCACCAGCAGGACGAACAGAGACAACACAAGGACGACGCTCCTGCAACAGACACACATGTTTATAATATATATATGATATATAACAGAGAATGCATATAAAGATGGCCGAAACATCTCCACAGTCTCCTGTTACATCTGTAGTCATTTACAGTCTGAGTCTTTACAGTCGTGGTATCGAGGCCCCGCCCTCACACGCACTCGACCAATCCTGAGTCTCAGCTGTCGAACCAAACTGATCAGAAACACTTGAACAAACATCGGTGAGACGAGAACGAGCGGAAAGGACGGAAACATCTTTTATTTAATTGTTTTAATTGGTTTGGTCCATGTCCCATCTGCTAACCTGGAGGAGGTTTAAGGCCTATACTGCAGCCAGCCACCAGGGGGCGCTCAAGATGGCTGGGCTTCACTTAAAGGAGCCATCATGTCGTCCATCCTTATTTACAACCTGTGATATTTACACATGTTAACACGTTAACACATGAAACTGAACCACAGAGAGAAGACGTACCGTATGGACATGATGCTGGGAGGTCAGACAGGTCCCGGGTCAGTGCTGGTCAGACAGGTGCTGGTCAGACAGGTCCCAGGTCAGTGCTGGTCAGACAGGTGCTGGTCAGACAGGTCCCGGGTCAGTGCTGGTCAGACAGGTGCTGGTCAGACAGGTGCTGGTCAGACAGGTGCTGGTTCAGGTCTTCAGGATTCTTCTGGTTCTGAGCCTCAGAGCGTCAGCGGTGGTTTATATATCTGCCTAAATGTCACAGAGGACGGACCAGAGAGAGAGGCTGTTCACTGTGTGTGTGTGAGTGTGTAACTGTGTGTGTGTGGCTGGTTCTGTCCTTTGTCGTAACTTTGTGTTTGTTTGATATTTTAAGAAAAAAAAACTCAAATATAATAATAAATATTATTGTATAAATCAAGTATAATTTTATTAATCATCTTCACTAACAGAAGTAATTGTACAGAGATGTGTGTAGTGTAAATGTCAGGTTGTGTAAACGGGTCTTCACGTCCCGACGGCTCAGGGAATCCCCCCCAACAGGCCCACAGTGATTCATTAGCAGCAGGTCGAGTTTCAGCAGAATCAGATCCACCTGATAGAACCTGGAGAACAATCAGAGCAGAACAATGACGCTGATCTGGAACCTGAACCCCCACTGATCCACTACACACCAGCAGGAACACACACTCACACGGGTTGACTTCCAGAGTCAGTGACTGTGGCGGCTTCCAATGTATACATGTATTTACATTCACATACTTTCTATTAATATACTTTACATTTACATACTTTATATTTACATACATTATATTTACATACTTTATTTTTACATTTTATATTAAACACTGTGTGTGCACTGTTGTAATAAAAGCAGGTGGAATGGTTTCCGTCCCTGGAGATCCACCAACACACACAGGGACACACACACACAGGGACACACACACAGTGATAATGGTGGGGGGAGGTAGCGGCGTATCGGGGGGGTGGTGTGGTATTTGAGTATCAAAGCCTCTTCTGTCTGAAAACGTCTTTCTGTGTAAACGGAGTCGGTTGAATGCTGAGGACGTTTTTTCAGGCGGCCGACGCTTTGAAACACGGTAAGGTCAGATTTACATGTTTATAGAGCTTCCATCCATTAATCAGTCCATCCCCCTTTCATCCCCCCATCCGTCTGTCTCCCCGTCCCACAGGACGAAGAATGGACCTGGAACAGAGGACGACTGTAAAATAAAGTCTCTTAATACATAAGATATTTACTGAGAACATAGATCACAGGAAGTGCATAACGGACATACAGGAAGTAAAGACATTAGCTGTGACCCAAATCAGGAAGCTGCTTTTCAAAGACAGATTCCGTCACGGTGGTGTGACTAGTCCGTCCCTTTAGAAGACAAATGAGTGCTTCCATCCCTGAGCCCCGGAGGACGCACCGGGCCAAGCTAACGAACGAGCTATCGGTGGCTGAGACCTGCAAAGGAGCTAACGACGTCACGACTCCGTTGACCTGACCTCCGACCTCGCAGGCTACGTGGTCTACGAACGAGGATCCTGAACTGGACCAACTCAGACCATGGACTTCACAAACAAGCTGTCGCCCACCACAGGGACAGAATCATTCAGAGGCTGCGTATGAGCTCCTGTAAGCTTCTCATGTAGAAGGCTCCTTCAACCACTGCTGAGAAACGTGTCCTCAAGGACCTGGGGGGGGACCTCCTCCTCCTGCCCCAGGATTCATTGTGTGCTGTTGACAAATGGAATGAGCTTGCTGTGCGCGCCGCCAACCTAAAGTTAGCTAACGACGCGATGTGTCAGCGGACAAGTAGAGTGGAACAGGACGAGTGTCGGACTTCAGAGCCCGATAAGCTGCGCTGTTGTTCTTGTTGTGACTCAGCGGACTGCGAGGTCAAAGGTCAAACGTCTCCCTGGTCGAGCTCGATGTTTTTTAACCTGATGTGTCACGTGACCAGACAGGATGATCTGACGAGGAACGTAGCGTCTGAGGTTTTTTCTTTTCATTAAGTGAAGAGATCAGGCCGGTGTTTTCTCTGGATTCCTGGGAGGTGAACTGAAGCTAAGTTTAGACTGCAGGCGTCTGCCAGCACAGAAACACGTCTCATCTCTCAGATCTCCATCAGCAGGATGAATTACATACATACCAGACAGGCTCATTGTATGAAAGTGATCCAGGATCAGCTGATAGGAGACTGAAGCGCACACTGCGTCTGTCTGCATCAATTCATCTTGGTTTCAAAACACCAACATGAACCTGAACCCTCAGCCGGTGACGCCGAGAGTCCGTGTGGAGGAGAACTCCAGTGAACAAGTGCAGGTAGATCCCCCCCCCACACTGATGCTCTCCTGAGGTACCGGGTTCTACTCTAGGATTCATTTAAAGAACCAAGAACAATCCAGATGAGACAGAACCTGTGTCTCAGTTCAGGTGCTGCATTCATCTGAAGAAACACTTAAAGACTGATGGTGACCCCTCGGAGGCCGACCTCTGCACCAGTGACATGTTAGCTAGCTTTGGTGGAAACCTGCTCAGAAGAACAGAGAAGACCACGTCACTGCCCCATGCATTCAGTCACGCTGCTACAGATCACACCAAGTCGAGGCCGTCTGGTCTACGGAGGATTTACGTGATCGGCGTCACCAGCTCGTGAAGAGATCGTTTGAATGGCCGTCGGTTTCTTACCATGTGCACCGTTAGCTGTTCGGTTGAGATGAAGCCTCGTATTCATCACACCTCTCATTGCATTGAACGATGAGTCGTGGGCTCGGTTCGGACAGCTAGCTATGAGCTGGAGAGAATGTCGCAGCTCGAGGTAACTACTAATGAAACTCGGGTAGCACGGACAGGTCGTGTCCTTCACAGGATTTTTTCTGAGGTCAAGGTTTAAACCGTAGACTGTGAATAACGATGGATGACATGCCAGCTCCCAAAAGTGAAGCCAAATAAGCCATATCGCCCCCTGTTGGCTGGCTGTAGGCCTCCATACTAGCAGATGGGACATGGATCAAAGTAAAAAATCAAAGGACACGTTCATTGAATGTTTGTCAAAGATGGTTTCTTTCATTTGAGGCAGTTCTTATCTCATTGATGTTTGTTCACGTGTTTATGTTTCGATCCTGGATGTTTGGGCTTCATTTATGGATAGAGGGAGGAAGTGGAGACATGTTTTCTATCTTTATTTACGGTTTGTGTTTGGCACACTGACTTGTCCTTCAATTCACTTTCCAGGTACACAGTGGAAGAAGAAACCTTTAATCAGTTTCTGAGTTTATTAATATTCACAGGACTCAAATGAACACACATTATCTTCAAAATAACACATTTGCTAACTTGATCTTAATTAAACTTCTTTATATGTTTTGCATGCGTCTATTGTCTAAGTATATTTTTCATTTCCAGGTATCTGATGTATCCAGTTAAATATGTGTGAGTTCATATCTATTACAAAGTCATAATAATTTGTCTATGAGGCATCTTTAAGAACTTTTTTTTCATAGTTATAACTCAGGTTCGATTCCATCTGCAGTTGCTCTATTTTGTGTTTGAGGTTCTTTTATGAATTAATTTCTCAGCCTGTTTAAACAAAGAGAGACAGAGTCAACCAGTCGTGTCCCTGGCTCCTCTTCATCATCTGCCACACTTTCTGACGATTTTATATGTTTTACAGATTCACAGCGCCACCTGTTGGTGCGTTACTGTCAAAACAAGGACACACTGGGCGGCTGTGGCTGAGGGGTAGAGTGGTCGTCCTCAAACCTGAAGGTCGGCAGTTCGATCCCCAGTCTGACCCATCTGCACAGTTTCGGGAAATATGGATTGCGTTGCTGTTTGGAAGTTTACACACACACACACACACACACGTGTCCTTACACCGCAAAAAGAAGTTTAGAATTATGTTTATAATAATGACAACAAGTAACGAAATAACCACAAACCTTGTGCCTTTATCAGCCAGGTGCTAACAACTGAAAGTAATTATTCTTCATGCACACCTGACATTCAGCGATCTCTTTCGTTTTTCAAGAACTACCTTTTCAAAGTAAAAGTATAACATTTCTCCTTCCGTCTAAACCATTTCAAAATATTAATAAGATTAATATTTTGGCTGCCCGACCAATGGTCAAATTTTAATTTCAAGGTCCTTCATTTTAAATTTCTAATTCTAAGATCTGCCTTGTTCTGACCAGTTTTAGTTGTTTTTCATGTTCCATGTTTCCATTTTTTACACGTTTACAATTGAATACATAAGATTTAAAGATATGACATGATGTCTTTATTGGTTTGGCTTAATGGTTTTAACTTTGCAGATAATCCCTGGTAGAAAACTTGTCATCCGCAGAATTGTAAGATAGAGTTTGAACAGTATTACAGAGGGTAAGCTCAATAAGTACACCAACCTTTCAGATAAACAAATGTTGCTTATAATTATTACTAGTAGTGACATGTGTAGAGGCATGAGTATTACCAGCAGCTATATCTGCATTCTTTATCAAAATGGCACAGCCTAGACATTGAGAGACCACCCATTGCGTGAGTACTTTTACTTTTAATACTTTAAGTAAATTTAAAGGTAAGTACTTTTTACTTTTACTTAAGTAGGATTGTTGATGTAGTACTTTTACTTAAGTATATCTTTTCCTGGGTACTTGTACTTTTACTTAAGTACTAAACTACAGTACTTCCTCCACCACTGTCTGTATGAATGTGTGTGTGAATGTAAAACTGTACTGTAAAGCGCTTTGAGTCATCAAGACTAGAAAAGCTCTATATAAATACAAAACCATTTACCATTTACAACATCGAGTCAGGGGACGACTCACAACGAGTTCACCGTTCATTCCACAAACACATTCAGGCTTTCAAACCACTAACTTGTTTAAAGGCAGAATGAAAACATCTCTTATTCACGAGTCCCTTTAACTAAACTCTTTTACCATGTCATACCATCATTGTATTTTACTTTAAATTAGATTTTCATTATTTTACATATTTCTGTATATTTTATTAGGGCCCGAGCACAACCGAATTTTAATTGGGCGTGGCCAAATGGCTCAACAGCGCCCCCTGGCACGCAGCCCGTAGGTTTCCCTTTGAACGATAGATTTGAGAGTTTTTCTGAATTTAAATCGAGTTTTTAGAGCTAATAATTATTTGTATGTGATGTTTGATTTCATTCTTAAAAAAACAAAACGTATGAATGGCAGTGGCTTTATTTAGATGATTAGCTATTTATGACTTAGTGAGTAAGTTATTTACATTTTGCTGCTTCGTTCTGTTTGACAGGAAGAGAGAACTGAGTCAGAGTTTGTCATTTCCGATACGTCCGCGGCGCACAGATGTGACGTATATCAATCGGAAGTTGCTCAGAGCGCGTGCGCCGGTTCTGCACCGTGAGTCCATTGTTGTTGTTTTGTGTTTTCGTGAAAACTCGCCCGGTAACGGAGACTTTCCCCGTTAATGTCCGGTCACGTGACGGCGCGACCCGCGCCACGAGGCACTGGTGACTTCCGGTTCGTCCAAGAACGAAAACATACGTTTAATTTGACTCCAGGAGCTGTTAGCATGCTAGATGCTAACGTTAGCCGGAGAAACGCAGTAAAAACAGCAGTTTCCTTCAGCTCCTGAGAACCGAGCAGAAGTATTCACAGTGTGTACTTTATACTTCAGCACGTTTAAAATACTCCACTGCAAGTAAAGTCCTTCCTTCAGAACATTTGTTGTATCATCAGCAAAACGCACTTCAAGTAAATGTACTGCAGAACAAGTTTTACCAAGTTTTTTATTAGTATAACTGCTGCGTTAATGTGAATGTCGTGATTGAGCTCATGTGAAATACTTCAGATGTTATTGTGTAGTTTAATCTTCACGCTAACAGCAAGCTCCACCAATCAGAGCCGTCGCTGCCCCGGCTGAGGATTGTGGGTAGTGTAGTTCTCCTCGTCATCCTGAATGAGACGCGTTTCTCTACCTCGTCGCTTGGGGGGCTCTGACCACGGAGGGTTAACATCTTCAGTTCCTGAACCAAACTGTTGGTCTGTGTTGTGTCACCTCTCCAGACACGCCTCTTTATTGTAGAGCTAGTGTTTGTGAAGTTTTATTTTAATAACTCAGTCGCTCTCCAACAGTCAACAGCCACATTCACCACATCCTGAGGTTTATTGCATCTGCACCTCATTTCACACTTTATCTGACAAAGTCATCATCTGATCGGATTATTCTCTGAGGAATCAAAGAAATATTAAAATAATTCTGGATCAAGATCCGTCTTGTGGAGCCTGAGAAAGTTTATCAGTGGTAACACACTCTGATGACATCATCAGCACAAGATGGCAGCGGTTGGAGAGGATTTAGCTTCATGTTTGTTCCGAGTGAGGAGACGGAGCGTCCATCTTTATTTACTGTCTGTGTTTCTTTGTGTTCAGAGAGCGATGGATCTTCAGACGACAGAAACTGTGAAGGGGGGAGGAGAAGGGGAGGAAAGAGGGAGGAAGAGGAGACCCGAGGAAGAGGAGGACAAAGAGGAGACCTCCTCAAACAAGAAGCAGGTAGTTCACTGTCCGATGATCCCTGTGATCTGTCAGCGATGGAAGGTGTTGATGTGTGTTGTTGGTCCGTCAGGAGGCCGATCACAGTGTGAAGGTGGCCAGTCACTACAACCGCCTACAGGAAGTGGGTCTGGCTGCCAGAAGCCAGAGCAGAATCTTCTTCATGAGGAACTTCAACAACTGGCTGAAGAGCGTCCTGATCGGTAACTGACCATGATCTGTTAGATATGATGAGTCAATTCATAACTGTGACTCATCAGAGAGCAACAGATGTGTTCAGGTGTCAGAGAAGGACATCGTTGATTTGACCTCTTATTGATTATGGAAGTATTTAAGTGCTGTTTGTTTGACTGACAGGTGAGATCCTAGAGCAGGTGCGGGGGGCGGGGTCTCGGCAGGTGTCTGTGTTGGATCTGGGCTGTGGGAAAGGAGGAGACCTTCTGAAGTGGAGGAGAGGAGGAATCAATCACCTGGTCTGTGCAGGTAATCACTTATTATTGATAACATCACTCACGTCCCCTGATCAGCTGTTGTCACGTTCCTCTGTCGTTTGTGAGGTTATTACTGTGACATCACAAACAGGAAGTTACCTGTGAGAGGCTCACCTCACAGGAAGTTACCTGGGTCAGTGTGTTTATCTCCCAGGTGTGCGACTGTAGAACACTACTGTCTGTCACCAGTGGATGGTGCACTAGTAGAGATCATTCTCTCATCTTTTCTTTTGTTGGATCCATTCAATGAATTTGAAAATGTGATCCATGTTTTGAAAGGTCAACTCAGAATTTAATTCTCCAAGAATGTTAGAGATTTTATATTTAGTGTTAATTTTCTAAGAAGGGTAAAGTTTTGCCTCTCCGTCCGTCACAAGGTTTTCTGTCAATCATCTAGATCCCGCAGTTCTGCTTCAATGAACTGATGGATTATTGTCAGTGATGGTCGAGTATCTGAGGAGAAATATTATATATCAAGCAGTCTTGTTGTGATCCACCATCAGCTGCCAGCTCGAATAAGGAATTACAATAATCACGTCTGGATGAAGTTCTTTTTGAGACATGTATGATGTTTGAGATGTTAAACCAGTGAAAGAAGGCGGTCCTAGAACTCAAAGATCACTCCCAATTCCAGATTGTTGAAAAGCAGACGGATTCAAAAATGAATCATCAATAGAATGTTTTTTCTTTTCAGATATAGCTGGAGTGTCTGTGGAGCAATGTCAGAGTCGTTATGAAGAGATGAAGAGGAAAAGTCACGTTAACGAGAAAATCTACAGCGCTCAGTTCATCACTGCCGACTGCTCCAAGGTAGAACCACAACTCATAGATCAGTTTATCAGTGAATGTAGAATTAGAGCATGTAGATCTCTCTACTTGTAGAGATGTTGGTGTAACTCCTGTGACGTCTGTGTGCAGGAGGTTCTGTCAGAGAAGCTGGACGACCCGAAGCTGATGTTTGACATCTGCAGCTGTCAGTTTGTGTTTCATTACTCGTTTGAGAGCGAGCAGAAGGCGAACGTGATGCTGAGAAACGCCTGCGAGCGTCTGAAACCCGGCGGGTTCTTCATCGGAACGACACCAGATGCCTTCGAACTTGTGTAAGAACAAGAATGTTGTATGATTGGACTGCGTTTGTCGTGCTGCAGGTTCACTGGAGATCGTCAGAAACCCACAAGGATTTTGAACTTCAGTGTGTCTCCTCTTCTCCTTTGCAGTAAACGTTTGGAGGCGTCGGACTCCCTGTCGTTTGGTAACGAGGTGTTTAAAGTCTCGTTTCAGTCCAAAGGTTCGTACCCTATGTTCGGCTGTCAGTATCACTTCAGCCTCGAGGACGTGGTCGACGTTCCAGAGTTCCTCGTCTACTTTCCTCTTCTAGAGCAGTAAGATCACATCATTAATGCAGAAGTTGTTTATTTCATCCGGTTTGGAGTGAATAAGGACCATCAAGAATCAATGGCTAGAACTCAGCAGTCACTCTAATGTGGAAACTCTTCTTTTCTTCTTCTCTCTGTGTCAGCATGGCCAAACGCTACAACATGCGTCTGGTGCTGAAGCAGAGGTTCTCTGAGTTTTCTGAGGAGAAGGTGAAGAAGGAGCATCACCGCAGCCTCATGATGAAAATGATGGCGCTAGAGGTAAAGTGATCAATTATCATCAACACACCGGCTGAGCGAGGAAGCTGAGGACAAGGCCGTTGTCTTGAGGTTTAAATATCAAGATTTCTAAGAACATTTAGGTTTTTATTGAAGTGTTCTGGGTTTGTTGATGCAGTGATTGTAACTCGCTGCAGCTCAATGAAATGTAATGTTTTGAAGTTGTCCCTCTGGGTTCCTTCATTTCAAACCAGTTCTCTGTTGCTGGAGCATCAGTCAGTTTCTTGTCAGTGATAAAATCTTGTGATTTGTAAAGTGTTGTTTTATTTTCAGCCGTTTCCCTGTGAGGACGGAGGTCGACCGGCTACAGACACCAAAGGAGAGTACATCCATGCTAAAGAGCACTGCGGCAGCACTGGAGTCAAACTACCACTGGTGAGAGAGCTGGTTCAGATGGCGTCAGCGTCGAGGGCTGACGAACTAGACAAAAAATCAGACCGTGAAATAAAGCAGCAGCTGTGTTTAGTTCCTGTGTGATGTGAAGAATGTTTTACAAGCGACATCGTGAACAAAGATCTGATGAAACTGACTCCAGCTCAGTGTCTGACGCAGTTTGTGTTTTGTGCAGGGAACTCTGAGCAGATCTGAGTGGGAAGCAACCAGTAAGTTTCTCCTTTAATTTCACTGTTGACTTGTTTAAAAACAATAATTTATCAGTTATAACGCTAAAAATTTGACCTGCAAATGAATCTGGTTCATTCGATTGTGTTTCCGCAGAAAATACTTTTTAATGTTCTCATCGTACCTGTTCACATGAAGTAGTATTTGAAGTTCCATAAATAACGATGAATCGACTTCTCCGACTCGAACGCTGCCATCTTGCTCTTTTGATGTTGTGTGCAGTCAGGGGCGGGGGGGGGGGGGGGATCCCGATGATTGGCTTCACTTTTGGGAGCCATCATGTCGTCCATCTTTTTACATGGTCTCTAGTTTTCACCAAGTCCAACGCTCTTTCACATGTTAAAGTGAAACACAATTTCGGGATCCACTCCAGAATGGACTTGGTTCTTATTTAGGTCATGACACACCCCTCTGCAAAATTGTGTAAATCAGTCGTGTCGTCTTGTAGTAATCCTGCCGACAGTCAGCCCCTGGTGGAGGTAATAACCTGGTGTCCTCTGCTTCCTGTGCAGGTATCTACCTGGTGTTCGTCTTCCAGAAGATGTCCTGACGATGAAGACGTGAACTCACCTGCTGCTCAGCTGTTGTCCATGTTGTGTGTTTTCTTTTTGATAAGGTGTGAACTGTTTGGGTTTGTTGAAATGAATAAGAATAAACGTTAAAGTCAGAAGAGTCTTGTCTATGCAGTGACCATGATTTGAACGTCACAGTTCAGCTTCAGTCACAACTTCCACAAAGTGTTGTCTTCTTCAAAATATAGGGTTGTGCAACTTGAGTTGAGAAAACCCCCCATGTCCCTGATGCTGTGGTCATGTGACGTAGAACATGTATCATATTAATTTTACATATATTTATATGCGAGTGTTTATATATATATATATATATATATATATATATAATTTCTGGTCTACATGTTTATATTCTTGATTGGAGCAACTGTAAAGATTCGGTTTCCCTCTGATTCTGTTGTTTCTGGTTAGGACCGTTAGGGGGCGCTCCAAGTGCACTGCTCACATCTCTGATCAAACATCTGGATGAGTGGGATTCACATGTGGGCACCAGGTGGCGCTGTAGAGACTCAGGTCTGTGGATCAACCCTCACAGAAGGAAAACTGACACTTGTGATCGTGTGACATAATTCATCTTTAACAAAAAATAATAAACAGTAGAACTTCATGTCTTTGTGTTTCCATGTTTGTCGACACATGAGACTTTATGGGTTTAAATAAAAAAAATCTGAATGAAATAAAATGTCTAAGTCAGTGTCTAATACGTGTCTAACATTATTCATAGAATATATAAAATGATCTGGAGGTCACCTGCAGCTGACCGGTGTGACCTTTGACCTGAGATCAGGAGGAGGCTGCGACTCATGAGGCATAAATATGAATAAAGCTCTAAAGAAACAAAATGAACCAAAGCAAACGTTTGTTTCCTAACGAGGCGGAGTCAGGAGGAAGACTCAAGATGAGACGAGGACATGTGGTAACAGGGCACAAGAGGTTTGTCCTTAATTCACCACATGTGAATATATGAATCTAAATTATGAATATTAATGTAAATAATATTTCCATTTGTTGTCCTTCACGGCGCTTAGAGCACCCCCCTCTACATGGTTACATTACTGAGGTTGAGGAACACAGGAAACGAGGAGCTGATGAATATGATGATATTTGAATTCTCTACAACCCACTGTACATAAATGTCCCCCAGTGTAACCCCGTGGGGCCCCTTCACCTGGGTCCGGCCCTGAACTCCAGTCAGAGGATCAGGATCACATCTGGATCCTCCTCGCCCTAACGAGGACCATTCATCATCAAGGCATCCCAAGCAGCTGAGGGCAACCTGCCACCTATCAATTAGTGAGAGATGTAATTAGTGTTTATTAGAGCAGACAAAAGAGGGAGTGCCCACAGGGGGCACGCCCCTGCCTTCACCTACAGCTGGCCCTGCCCACATTCTCTCTGAAACACGCGGCCTGACCTTTAAGCACCCCCCCACACCATCTGCAGTGTTTTTACCTGGAACTTCATTAACTTGCCTTTAGAGCACAGGCTGGGAGACGGGGCTACGACAGGCCAGCCCCACCCACCCACCCACAACTCCTAGCTAAGTCATCAAGGTCATCCAGCTGCGAGTGACAGCTAACCCTCCTCAGATTGACCCGTTTTGAGTGCCCCGCCTCCCTCTCATCCCCCCCCCCCCTTCACGAGATACAAGCGCCCAGATTTTTTGCTTCTCATTACCTCTGTAGAAATATGGCTACTGGAGACGAATATACAATCTTGCAACCAAGCGAGAGCCCCAGCGCCCCAGTGCAGCCCCGCAGTGGGAGCAGTGGGAGCAGTGGGAGCAGTGGGAGCTAGAGGTGTCCCAGGGTCTCCCTCGACGATCGTCATGTTTATGCGGCCACTTGGATGCGTGACGGGTAGCAGCAGCGAGCTAACGCTAGCTTGCAGCGTTAGCCCGCTATCGCTAGCGGCAGTCCGGGCTGCGGCGGCTGGGAGCCTACAGATACCACATTAACGTGTAACTGGGTGTCGTCTGCATAGCAGTGGAACTTTACCGTGTGTCCTGATTATGTTTCCTAGTGGAAGAATATCTAATGAGAATCAAATTGATGTCATCAAATGTCCACAAGCCCCAACATTCACATTCCAGTGAAAACCAGTTCACATCCAGTTTGGACCGGTCCACGAGTCATTTTATCAGAGACATTAAGGCTTCAAACTTTTATTTGATGGTATCTTTCCAGTTGTTTATTGTGTTTGACAAATAGATCTCTATTGACTCTATTGTATTTGTCCAGAGACCCCCCCCCCCCCCCCGAAGTTATACAGTGGACCTGCTGCTCAGCAGGACTCAGCTGGAGACCTGGGACACACTGTCCCTGTGGGGGGGGAAGCAGGCGTGGAGCTGGTTTGTTCCCACGCCTCATGTCACAGATCTCACTCTGATGATTTAATGGACGGAGACGCCCTGAACAAAACCTGTAACTATGAGGTGGAGACACAAGTGGCATCACGAGGAAGAGACAAACTGTCCCTTCTCATGTGGGATAAAGACACCTGTCCCTTTATTAAGTCTCTTTTAAGATTAGAGGTAGAGGACAGACCAAGGGCAGATAAGGGACAGACTGGGGGCAGATAAAGGACAGACAGGGGACAAGTAGAGGACAGACAGGGGACAAGTAGAGGACAGACAGGGGCAGGTAGAGGACAGACAGGGGCAGGTAGAGGACAGACAGGGGACAAGTAGAGGACAGACAGGGGGCAGATAGAGGACAGACAGGGGGCAGTTGGAGAACAGACAGGGGGCAGATGGAGGACAGGAGACACAAGCAAAAATACACAAACAACGATACACAAAAATAGACACACAGACATACACACACACACACCACACTTACACACACAAACACATACATGCACACGCACACACATAAACACACAAACGCACTCAAACAAACACACGCAAACACACACATACACACATAAAAACATACAAACAGACACACACTCAAACAAACAAGTACACACACAAGTACACAACAAACACAAACACAAGCACAAACACACTAACACACACACACAACACACACACAAACACAGACACAAACACACACACACATACAAACAATGATACACACATACAGAAAAAGACACACAGACACACACACACAATAATTGAATCCTTGTCTCTGTTATTAAAATGTTTCCATGCATCACAACTATCAAGCAGTTACGTGGAGCCTCGCCTGCGTAGAAGAACAATTAGATAAATGTTCTAAACTTAAACACAAGTTGCAGATATCAAAGGGACGATCATAACAAAGGTCAACAACAAATCATCAGTTTTAATTAATGGGTTCAATCTCAAAATGTCACTGGACAAGTTTCACCTGAGTTAACGACTCTGAGTAAGCATCCACACACCTAGCGTCCAAGTACGTGAAGGGGAGGGACGTCTCTGGCTCTGACATCATCATGATCGTCACTCATTCGTGGTTCCTGCTGCATCTTGGTATATATATACAGGGTGAAGAGACGAGGACAGACAAGGACAAAGTCAAAGAAGAAGAAGATACAAAGAGAGAGAGCTACTGAAACTGTCAAGGAAACATCGTCACTTCAAAATCTGAGTGAGTATTTCAATTATGATTCAGTGTTTTTTGTGATTTCATTTCATTTTAAATGTTTATTTAGCTTTTATGTGTAATATGTGCATATGACCAGTGTTGCCACAGTTTAACTTACTTTACAGATTACTTGATTTTAAAAGTAAATTAGTTACTTTACAGATAACTTGATTTTAAAAGTAACTAAGTTAGATTACAAGTTACTTTATTAGTTACATTCAGCAGCTGCGACAACACCCCCGCCGCCTCAACAAAAAAATGACAACCGGTTTTGCCAACACTCACTTTATTAGAAGCCGCCAGAGGGGCCCCCCGCGTGAACGGAGGGTTCCCCCAGCGGGCGTGAGGTGATCCGCTAGACGGGACCGACAAGCGTCCAGGGTCGCCGCCGCCGACCGCCGTATCGGTCCCCTGAAACCGGCCCCCACCAGCGACACCGTGAGGCGGACGAGGACCTCCCCCCCCCCCAAAAAAAACATTGAGGCGTGCCGCACACCGAGCCTCCGGCGGAGTGGAGAGGAGGGCGACTGGGCGACTGCACCCCCAGCCAGGGCACGTGCCTAGCAGTTTAACCACAAACACCAGAAGAGTAACTCACAGTGATTTGGACAAGTAACTTTAATCTGATTATTGGTTTGGAAATAATAACGCGTTAGAATACTCGTTACTCAAAAAAGTGGTCAGATTAGAGTAACGCTCTACTAAGTAATGCGTTACCGGCGTCCCTGCATATGACCCTGTTCCTGTCATGGTCTCTGTTACTGTGGGTTTTGGGTTTGATTCAATGTCTCATAAACCCACAGCACCAGTCACAGCTGGAATGTGGCCGACAGCTTTATAGAGTGAAATCATTTGAAATGAACATGATCCGATGTACTTCAAGAGAAGTACAGAGGGTTTTTAGTCAAATCAACTGTATACGAGACTTTCACGCTGATAATATTTATTGTTCTAACAATATTCATGAAGATATTAACAGTATCTTTTCAACTACTTCATTCTCTCACAGATGATGGTCAGATTCAGTTTTGGAGAGGAAAGCCGAGGAGAACAGAGAGCATTCAAAATGATCAACAAGACTTTTCTCTTTGTTTTGATACTGATTGGTAAGTTATGATTTCTATGTATTTAAATTGGAAACTATGAACTCTGAATTATATGAATGAATTCTGACCATACTCTGAAATGGAAACAGCATCCACCAGCCAGACAGCAGAAGGAAGCCTGAAGCTCCGCTGTCCCAGAAGTGAAAATTCAAGTGCCCCGACATCCACCACAGCTGGTCCTACAGCTGGTCCTACAACTGGTCCTACAACTGGTCCCACAGCTGGTCCCACAGCTGGTCCTACAACTGGTCCTACAGCTGCTCCTACAACTGGTCCCACAGCTGGTCCAACAACTGGTCCCACAGCTGGTCCCACAGCTGGTCCTACAGCTGGTCCTACAGCTGGTCCCACAGCTGTTCCCACAGCTGGTCCCACAGCTGGTCCTACAGCTGGTCCTACAGCTGGTCCCACAGCTGTTCCCACAGCTGGTCCCACAGCTGGTCCTACAGCTGGTCCTACAGCTGGTCCTACAGCTGGTCCCACAGCTGGTCCTACAACTGGTCCCACAGCTGGTCCCACAGCTGGTCCTACAACTGGTCCCACAGCTGGTCCAACAACTGGTCCCACAGCTGGTCCCACAGCTGGTCCTACAGCTGCTCCTACAACTGGTCCCACAGCTGGTCCAACAACTGGTCCCACAGCTGGTCCCACAGCTGGTCCTACAGCTGGTCCTACAGCTGGTCCCACAGCTGTTCCCACAGCTGGTCCCACAGCTGGTCCTACAGCTGGTCCTACAGCTGGTCCCACAGCTGTTCCCACAGCTGGTCCCACAACTGGTCCCACAGCTGCTCCTACAGCTGGTTCTACAGCTGCTCCTACAACTGGTCCCACAGCTGGTCCAACAACTGGTCCCACAGCTGGTCCCACAGCTGCTCCTACAGCTGGTCCAACAAACAACCCAACAACAGGAAGCCCAATCGCAGCACCACCTGGCCAAATCTCAAATACAACAGTGGCAAGCCTGACAGCAGCAGCAACGGCAGCAGCAGCAGCAGTAGCAGCAGCAGCAGCAGCTACAGCAGCAGCGGCTGGAGCAGCCTCTTCAGGATCAGATGCGGAAGATGCAGTAGCAGCTGCAGTAGCCGCGGTCACTGCTGCATTGAATGCAGCTGCAGCTTCTGAAGGACCACTAGCAGGACTATCACCTGCCTATGCTGTTGAAACAGCAGTCAAAGCAGCTGACAAAGCAAAATTAGCAATAAATGCAGCGCTAAAAGCAGCTTCATCAGCCCCAGCATCAAGAGCAGAAATGTTACGAAATATAGTCGAGGCTGCAGCGAATATTTCAGCTGCAGCAGATAAGGTAGCTGCAGCTGTTGTTGCAGCTGCCAATTCAACAACAGCAGTTTCAGCAAAGTTAGTTGCAGCAGCTGCAACAGATGCAGCAGAGGCTGCATCAAGAGCTCTAGCTGCATTGCAGGTAGCATTATCAGAAAACAAAAATGCAACATCCGAAACCAACACAAACTCACCATTTGTGCAAGCATCAATGTTAGCAGCAGAAAAAGCAGCAGAATTGGCTGCAGCAACAGCAATGAAAGCAAAAGAAGCAGCTGAAGCTGCGTCAGATGCAGCAACAGCAACATCTGTAGCTGAGTCAATCGATAAGGCAAGAGAAGCAGCTGTCAAAGCCAGGGAAGCGTCACTGATTGCAAAGGCCGCTGCAAAAGCAGGAGAAACCGCAGCGTCTGCTGCTGCTGCCGCAACTGCCATTTCTGTTGCAACGCCACTGATTCCCACAACAACAGCACCAACAACAATGATGACAACTACAGGATTATCTACTACTACCACAACTACAACAATACCTTCATCACTACCACTAACATCACCCACACCAGCGTTCACATCAGGAGCAACAACTATACAGCCAACAACAGACGGCGCAACAACAACACAATCAACAACAGCATCGCCCATAACAATGTCACCGAGAGGAACAGCAACAGTGAAAGCAGTATCCGTGGCTGCAGCAGCAGCAGCTACTGCAGCAGCAGCAGGAGGAGCCACTTCTGTAGTGGCTGGAGCCACAACAAGCCCAGTTGCAGCAAAAGCCATAAAAGCTGCACAAGATGCAGCCAGAGCTGCCATATTACTGTCCAAAGGGCAACCCTCACCAGCAGCAGCTGCATTTGCAGCAATTGCGGCTGCCAACGCCGCCAAAGAAGCAGCAGTAGCAGCAAGTCTTGAGGCAGCAGCAGCACCAGCAGCAAAGAGAGAATCACTCGCAAGACTAGCAAATGCATCATCAATAGCTGCACAGGCTTCTGAAGAAGCAGCAGCCGCAGCAGTGCTGGCAGCCTTTGGTAGCACAACAGCTAACGACGAAGTTGCACAAGCTGAAAAAACAGTGGCTGAAAAAGCAATAATAGTTGCAGGAATATTGGAATCAGAATTATCATCAGTGAGTGGACCCACAGCAGCAGCCACAGGTTTATCCTTATCAGCAGCGCAAGCAGTGGCAGCAATGACAGAAGCAACAGCACTGATTGCATCGACAGCAACAGGCGACTTGGTAGTAGCAGCAAATGCAGCAGCAAAAAGTTCAGCAGCAGCAGCAAGGGCAGCGCTGGGGGCACTCCCAATCAAAGTCGTGGGTACACCCACAGGGCAAACAACACCACCAGTGACAGGAGCCCCATCAACACCACCCACAGAAGAACAAACTGCAGCAATAATCGCGTCCACCTCAGCAGCAGCAGCAGCAACTGCAGTGGCAGCCTCAACAGCAGCAGTCAGTGGAGCAGCACCCAAAGAATTAGAAGCTGCCATAACCCAGGCACGAGCAGCAGCTCGAGCTGCCACCTTAGCAGCAGATGGAACAGCATCAGTATCCCTGGCAGTAGCAGCAGCTGAAGACGCTGCAGAGGCAGCAGAAGCAGTAGCATTAGCAGCCATTCAAGCAGCAGCAAGTGCACCTGCATCAATTAGAGATGTAATGGCAAATATAGCCAAGGAATCATCAAAAGCTGCAATGGCAGCAAGGGCAGCAGCAACAGCAGCAAAAGCAGTCAACGAGGCAGCTTCAGCAGCAGCATCTCAACAAGCATTGATGGAAACAGCAGAAGCTGCCAAAGAAGTGGGGAAATCCTCAAACGATGCATTGGCGACATTATCAGCAATCCCAGCAGAAAAAGCAGCACAAATGACAGAAGAATCACGTTCAGCAATAGCAACAGCAGAAACAGTGGCAGACATCGCAGGAGCAACAGCATTGTCAGTAGAATCAGTAGTAAAGGCAGCAACAGCAAACAACTCTGAAATAATGAAATCAAGTACAAATGCAGCAGCAAGAAGTGCAACAGCAGCAGCAAGGGCAGCAGTGAGGGCACTCCCAATTAAAGCCGTGGGTACAGCCACAGGGCAACCATCAAATAGTCAAACAACAGCACCCACAGAAGAACAAACTGCAGCAATTATCGCGTCCACCTCAGCAGCAGCAGCAGCAACTGCAGTGGCAGCCTCAACAGCAGCAGTCAGTGGAGCAGCACCCAAAGAATTAGAAGCTGCCATAACCCAGGCACGAGCAGCAGCTCGAGCTGCCACCTTAGCAGCAGATGGAACAGCATCAGTATCCCTGGCAGTAGCAGCAGCTGAAGACGCTGCAGAGGCAGCAGAAGCAGTAGCATTAGCAGCCATTCAAGCAGCAGCAAGTGCACCTGCATCAATTAGAGATGTAATGGCAAATATAGCCAAGGAATCATCAAAAGCAGCAAAGGCTGCAAAGGCAGCAGCAACAGCAGCAAAAGAAGCCAGCAAAGCAGGAGCATCTCAAGAAGCATTGATGGAAACAGCAGAAGCTGCCAAAGAAGTGGGGAAATCCTCAAACGATGCATTGGCGACATTATCAGCAATCCCCGCAGAAAAAGCAGCACAAATGACAGAAGAATCACGTTCAGCAATAGCAACAGCAAAAACAGTGGCAGTCATCTCAGGAGCAACAGCATTGTCAGTAGAATCAGTAGTAAAGGCAGCAACAGCAAACAACTCTGAAATAATGAAATCAACTACAAATGCAGCAGCAAGAAGTGCAACAGCAGCAGCAGGCGTTCAGCTTTCACTGGTATCAGGGACAAATGTAACCCCATCTACAGCAAGCCCCACACCAGGCAGCACTGCAGCATCAACCTTGGCAACAACAACAACAGCAGCAGCAGCATCACCTGTAGAAGTTAAAGCAAAGGAAACTGCAGTCGTGGCGTCAACAGCAGCAGCAGCGGCAGCGGCAGCAGCTGCCTCAGCAGCTGCGGCAGCTTCTGGACCAGCAGCATCCACAGCAGCCAGGAATGCAGCAGTAGCTGCAAAACAAGCAGCAAAGGCTGCTGCATTAGTTGCAGCAGGGGCAGCACCAGTGGAAACAGCAGCTGCAGCAGCAAGAAAAGCGGCTGAAGCAGCAGATCTGGCAGCACAAGCAGCCGTAGACGCAGCATTAAAACAAGGAACAGCAGGACAAACGCAGCAAGCAGCGCTGATAGCAGCATCAGCAATTAAGTCGGCAAATGCAGCAAAAACAGCAGCAGCAGCAGCAACGTCGGCAGCAGCTGCAAACGCAAATCCAGCAACCATCTCAGGAGCTGCTGAAGCTGCCAGATCAGTGGCCACAGCATCAAAAGAAGCAGTAGAACAGCTGCAGGACGTTTTATCACAGGCCACAGGCTCGACCGCAGCAGAGAAAGCAGCGATAGCAGGGGCACAGGCAGTGGCAGAGATGGCACAGGCAACAGCAGCAGTAGCCACAACAGCAGCGGAAACAGCAGAAGACGCAGCATCAGCAACATCTGCAACATCCGCGGCAGAACTCACAGCAATAATGACATCAGCAGCACAAGGGGCGGTGACATCGGCCTCAGCCGCAGCAACAGCAGCAGAGGCCCTCGCTGACCAAAGCAACGCAGCAGCAGCAGGTGGATCTGGATCTGGGTCTGGGTCTGGGTCTGGGTCTGGGTCTGGATCTGGGTCTGGATCTGGGACTGGATCTGGGACTGGATCTGGGTCTGGGTCTGGATCTGGATCTGGAGCTAGTTCTGGGTCTGGGTCTGGGTCTGGAACAGGATCAAATCCAGGAAGCAACACAACAGGAGCTGCGAGCTACCATACGATCAGCCTGGTTTCTGTGGGGATCTCCGTCATCGCTGCTCTGCTTCTGTGAGGAGCAACATGACGCAGCTGCTGCACTGAAGGACTGACACGCTCAATTGTAGAATATCAAGATGTATTTATTCCTTTATTTTATCTCCAATTCATCGTGTGTGTACCAAAATTATACCATTTTATATTTGTCTTTGACAGGTCAGAAAAGTTGGATCAAAGGAAATGAGAAAGGGAACAATGATCAATATTTGAATAATCACTAATCAGTAATAGAGTTATTCAACTCTTTAAATGGCTGTAAATTATCCTATTTATTATCCTATTTATTGTGAGCATGGTTTGTACTGAATGAAACTGTTGTTATTCTATAGTTTATTGCAATTCATATTCGTAATTGTGACGGTTTTTGATTATAAATGAAAACAGCCGCTCTTGATCTAATTCATGAAAGAATGTGATTATGTCTTCATCAATAAATGAACAATTACTGCATTTTGCTTTGATCGTTGTTTTCTTTGCCGAGCAGCTCAAGCCCATCGAGGTTCCTCTGACTTTAATATGTGTTGAAAAACATTTGGTGAAGTTTTGGGGCTTTTAAATAAAAAGTACATTGATTGTAGTTTATAAACACAATTTGTATATAGAGCATAAACTTGACCAATTATTTAAGAGGAATAAATTATTTAAAAAAAAATTGATATTTCCTCTGTCTGAGTGGCTCCAGCTGCTCCTGACATGTTACATTCACCATAACATGAGGTCCCTGTCCTGGCTCCCAGTGGACCCCTATCATCTCTGGACCCAGCTCATCTCTGGGGCCCTCTCATCTTGTGGGGCCCCCTCTCATCTCGGGACCCGGCTCATCTCGAGGCCCTCACATCTTGTGGGGCCCCCTCTCATCTCGGGACCCCTCTCATCCCGTGGCTCCTCTCATCTCGGGGCCCCCTCTCATCTTGTGGGGCCCCCTCTCATCTCTTGACCCAGCTCATCTCGGGGCCCCTTCTCATCTCGGGGCCCCCTCTCATCCCGGGGCTCCTCTCATATCGGGACCAGGCTCATCTTAGGGCCACTGGACTGGCTCTGCATAAGATCACAATCAAAATCAACTTCAGCTCAACCAGTGTGTTTTGCAACAGGTAGACCTGATGTTGGCTAATTTTCTAATAATCATTAAATATTATAACAATAATAAACGTATTATTAAGAATAATAAAATTATTAATTAAAACAATAAAGTTATCAATTAAGAATAATGAAATTATCAATGAAAAACAGTACAATTATCATTTAAGATTAATACAATTTGTAATTATAATCTATAAAAGACAGGGCATCACCCTGGTATCAGGGACCAAGAATCAAATGTAAAGATCAGTCTCATTTAGATCTAGTTCAATTAGAAATCTCAATATTTTATATTTAATAATCTCAATATGGAAAGAGTTCTTTGTGGAAGCACAGGCCTCCTTTTCGGCCTATATGTGTAGTCAAAAGCCTGAAAACAAGCATGGTCCCTTTGTTCAGGAGAACTACTGAAAAGCCAACAAACTCAATTTCCCAGGATGCAGCATGTCCTTTTGTTCCAGACAGTTTCACCCAGAGGTGTGAAAAGGCAACCAGGGTCAACTCAAATTGGTCACTCTGGCCCCATGATCTGTGAGGTCACCGGGCCAATATAAGGACAGATCTCCCCCTCCTCGCTCTCTTTCCTCAAACCTTTCAAGGAGGAAGGCAGCCAGCTTCTCCTCCTGCATCGGCGACAGGAGAAACCGGATTTCTCCAGCTCTTCTTCTCTTCCCATCCAACAAGAGGAGGTCAACGTTGCAGCTTCCAGCTCATCTCACTAAGGAAACCTCCTCGCATCTCAAGCTCTATCAAACTCCTAGCAGCGAATCGATGTCCTGCAGGTAAGAACTTCGAACCAGCCACTGAGCCCCAAAGCTCGACAGAACCGCGAATGCAGAAACTTTACGACCAACTAGAAGACTTCACAGAACTGCGAATTGAACGGCAACTTCTTTTCTCCCTTTCCAATGAATGGTAACAAAACTGTTAAGGTGTGAGTTAGGTTTGGACCCCAAAGCAGACACAGACGGGTAGGTTGAGGAAGAATGAACAGAGTTTATTATAGGTAGGAAGGTGCAGGCTGGAGCGGCAGGGTGCTGGCTGGCTGGGAGATCCTGGACAAGACCGAGCGGAGAGACACACAGACATTCATCGTAGACGGAATAATTATGGAGGGGATGATGAGATGAGATTGGGCGCAGGTGTGTCTCGTCCGGAGCAGCAGGAGCCAGCCACGCCCCCTGCAACACAAAACCTGCACAGGCAGAAGAAGAAGGGAAGGAGGAGATACAACAAAAACACACAACAACAAAACACAATCCTCACAGTACCCCCCCCTCAAGGGACGCCACCTGGCGGCCGACCCGATCTTTCCGGAAACCGGGCTCAAAAGTCGTGAAGGACAGAAGGGTCCAAGATAAGGGAACGGGAAATCCATTGAGGTTCCTCTGGCCCATATCCCTCCCAATCTACCAGATATTGGAAGCCACGGCCTCTCCGACGAACGTCCAACACTCTGTTTACCGTGTACGCAGGGTGATCATCAATGTCAAGGGTGGGTGGCGGTGGCTCGTCAGGAGGACTTAGGGAACTGGTGGACACTGGCTTGAGGAGAGAGACATGGAACGTAGGGTGAATCTTGAGTGACAGGGGAAGTTTAAATCTTACCGCACATGATCCGCTTAATCTCGAACGGACCAATAAACCTCGGGGTCAGTTTCCGTGACTCGGTCTGGAGAGGAAGATCCTGGGATGACAGCCAAACCTTATGCCGGGGTACGGTGGCGTACAGCCGCTCGCTGATTGCGAGCAGCTGTACGGACGAGGGCTGCCGGGCCTCACGCCAGACCCAACAAACACATTGAAGGTGCTCCTGAACGGATGGCACTGCCACGTCAGTCTCCTGGGATGGGAAAGCGGAGGTTGAAAACCATTAGTAGCCATGAATGGAGACATACCTGTGGTGGAGCAGACCAGGGAGTTGTGAGCGTATTCAATCCAGGGGAGGTGTGTGGCCCAGGACGCCGGATGTCTAGCTGTAACACAACGCAGGGCCGCCCCCAGATCCTGGTTTGCCCGTTCTGTCTGGCCGTTGGTCTGCGGATGGTTACCGGAAGATAGGCTGGCCGATGCCCCCAACGCCTGGCAGAATGCCTTCCACGTCCTGGTGGAGAACTGCGGACCCCTGTCCGATACGAGTCCAAGGGAATGCCATGAAGGCGGAAGACGTGCGTGACCAGAAGGTTGGCGGTCTCAAGGGCGGTAGGCAGCTTGGGTAGTGGGATGAAGTGAGTCGCCTTGGAGATGGTCAACCACCGTAAGCATGACGGTGTTGCCTTCAGAGAGAGAGGAAAGCCTGTGATGAAGTCATCCGCCACATGCGACCAAGGGCGGTGAGGGATGGGTAAGGGACGCAGTAATCCAGCAGGAGCTTGATGAGATGCTTTGGTTCGGGCGCAGACAGAAAAGGCAGCGATGAATTCCCTGGTATCGGTCGCCATGGAAGGCCACTAGAACCGTTGTTGGATGAGGGGCAGGGTCCGCCGAAAACCAGGATGACAAGCAATCCGGAAGGAGTGTCCCCATTGCAGGACTGGAGATCTGACCACAACGGGAACAACCTGCCTGCAAGACAACCTTGTGGAGCCGGCTGGTCCTTCAGGGCCCCCTGGACCACACCCTCGATCTCCCAGCCCGCTGCTCCAACCAAACAGGCGGATGGCAAAATGGTGTTTCCCGGCGTGCCCTCCGCAGGGAGGGCAAACTGACTTGACAGCGCGTCCGGATTAATGTTCTTCGACCCCGGTCTGTAGGTCAGTGTGAACTGGAAACGCCCCAGGAACAACGCACACCGAGCCTGGCGAGAATTGAGCCTGCAGGCAGAACGGAGGTACGAAAGGTTCTTATGATCTGACCAGACAATGAACGGAAGAGTGGAACCCTCAAGCCAGTGCCTTCATTCCTGTAGCGCCAGCACGACCGCCAGCAGTTCCCGGTTCCCCACGTCATAGTTTCTATCCGCAGGTGAGAGCTGGCGGGAGAAAAAGGAACAGGGATGTTGTTTCAGGTCAGACGGGGTGCGCTGCGTGAGCACGGCCCCCACCCCGGAGTCAGAGGCATCCACCTCCACAATAAACTGTAACGAAGGGTCAGGATGAATCAACACAGGTGCAGATGAGAACAAACATTTTAGTTTAGCAAAATAACTCTCGGCCGCCGGCGACCACACAAAAGGCACTTTAACTGACGTCAGTTGGGTAAGAGGTGTGGCAATCAAAATAACATCAAGACAAACAAACACAAAACAATTCAGCATGTCCCTTAACACATCATTAATCAGGGTTTAGAACACAGCAGGGGCATTCGTGAGGCCAAAAGGCATGACTGAATACTTGAAATGTCCAAGGGGAGTGTTAAATCCTGTCTTCCACTCGTCCCCCTCCCTAATTCTCACCAAATGGTAAGAGTTGTGGAGATCCAATTTTGTAAAAATAGTTGCTTCGTGCAGGGGGCCGAACGCAGAGTTGATGAGAGGGAGAGGGTACTTGTTCTTCACTGTAATGTCATTCAGACCCCTGAAGTCTATACATGGGCGAAGCGACTTGTCTTTCTTCTCTACAAAAAAAAACCCTGTCCCCAGTGGCGAAGACGAGGGACGAATGACTCCTGTGGCTAAAGAGATCGTGACGTATGACTCCATGGCCTCTCGTTCAGGTTTAGATAAATTGTACAGTTTGCTCGAAGGATAAGGGACGTTTGGAAGCAAATCCCACAGTCATAGGGTCTGTGGGGTGGAAGAGATAGAGCCCAGTCTTTACTGAACACCTCCTTGAGGTGATGATATGCTGAGGGAATGGAGCTGACGTCCACTGGCTTGGGAGGAGAAGGCGAGGTAGATAAAGTGGATGGGATGGCGGAGTGCAAACAATGAGAATGACAAAATAAACTCCAATTAAGGATGGAAACAGTGGACCAGTCTATGTGAGGGTTATGAAGTTTTATCCATGGCAACCCTAAAACTACTGGGGAAGCTGGAGAAGGAATCAAAAAATAAGAAATAGCTTCATGATGATTACCAGATAACATCAAACTAACGGGCACAGTGCGTTGAGTGACCTGAGCTAGAAGCCTGCCATCTAAAGCAAATACCCCTCTTAGGGTGAGGAAGGAGCTGACAGGGAATGTGCACCTGAGCAGCAAAACTAGAGTCAATAAAGTTATCATCCGCCCCCGAATCCACCAGTATGGATAGAGGACGGGAGGTCTGGTCCCACGAAACAGTACCTTTTAACATAAGCCGAGGAGGAGACGAACAGAGAGAGGACTGGCTCACCAACGCTCCTCCAGGTGATGGTGAGCCCCCCCTTTTGGCAGAGATGGGCAGTGCACCCGTAGATGTCCATCCTGGCCGCAGTAGACACAGAGTCCTTGGAGACAACGACGTTGACGCTCCCGTGGAGTAAGTCTCGTCCTCCCCAGCTGCATGGGTTCCTCAGAGCCGGGATGGGAAGTTGCCGTCCGAGGAGGAATAACGTCGGGCATGACGGTGGTCGTGGAGAGGGCGTAAGCCCCCGCTGATGAGGGCTCAGATGTCCGAAACCCGGGAGGGGTGTGACTGACCCGACCGGATCTCTCCCTGCGGCGCTCGTATAGGCGAGAATCTAACCGGATTGACAGAGAGATTAGCTCGTCTAACTAGGAGGTCTCATCCCGAGCGGGTAATTTGTCTCTCATCTCGTCTCTAAGTCTCCAGAGAAACACCCCCTGAAGCGCTCGCTCGTCCCACCCGCTCTCGATTGCCAGAATGCGGAAGTCAACGGAGTGCTTGGCTACGGAGTTCTCTTCCTGATGAAGCGACTGGAGCCGGCTACCAGCCTCCTTGCTGCCCAGAGGATGATCGAAAACTTTCAAAAATTTCTTCGAAAACGAGGAAAACGAAAAACAAACCGGTGAGTTGCTATGAGACAAGTCTACAGCCCAAGCCGCGGCTTTCTCCGAAAGGAGACTCATGATGAATGCTATCCGCGACTTGTCTGTAGAATATCTGAAAAACTGCTGATCGAATACAAGGCTACACTGAAAAATAAACTCTCTACCGGACCCTGGCAGCAGTTGGAGGAGATGTTGGAGTTGGATCTGGAGCTGGAGTGGAAGACGGAGCCGTCAGCGTGGTGAGGTGAGTAGACAGCTGCTCCATCCTGCCGCCGATCCGCGCCACGTCAGTGGTAAGGTTGTTGAGAGTCTCCATCACCTCGTGCAGAGCCTGTTCGTGCTGCCCCACACGACTTCCTTGGGACGACAGAGCCAGTCTGAATTTGTCCATGTCTGCGGGGTCCATGTTTTGGCCAGATAATTCTGTTAAGGTGTGAGATAGGTTTGGACCCCAAAGCAGACACAGACGGGTAGGTTGTAGAAGAATGAACAGAGTTTATTGTAGGTAGGTAGGTGCAGGCTGGAGTGGCAGGGTGCTGGCTGGATGGGAGATCCTGGACGAGACCGAGATGAGGCGCCGAGCGGAGAGACACACAGGGATTCATCGTAGACGGAATAATCTGTCAGTGAAGTGGAGAAACGACCAGGCCTTTATGGAGGGGATGATGAGATGAGATTGGGCCCAGGTGTGTGTCGTCCGCAGCAGCAGGAGCCAGCCACGCCCCCTGCCACACACAACCTGCACAGGGAGAAGCAGTAGGGAAGGAGGAGAAACAACAAAAACACACAACAACAGAACACAATCCTCACAAAAACTTGGCTTAATCATTATACTAAGCTAAGCAAGACTGTTTATTTGATATGTGTTGTGATATTGTGTTTATAAGTTATTTGAAAGTAAGGTTCGTTTGTAATGCTCTTCACAGGCTTTCTTTGCATATCTCTCTGAATCTTGCATTTCTCAGATTTAACATCTACACAGACACACGCATATCTCTTCACCTAGTAAAACCTTCCCCCGCTATCGGTCGTAAAGCAACTTCAGAAGAAAGGGGGGGGGGAGGGTGCTATCTCTAGGTGGTCAGCGACCATTTTGAAAGCATGCTAAGGAAGGTGTGAACTTTGGACAAGCCACCATTTTGAGAGCACCCTGATTTACATAGGCACACACACTCACATACACATTTTTGTTTAGTTAATACGTGCTAGTAATTTGTGTTTTTATACTTTATTATACTCATTATAAATATTTTATTTTCACAAATGTTGTTTCATTAATGTTGCATAAGTGAATTTTGCCAACCTCTACACTGTCAAGAACTCCATAACCTTAACTGTTCTTTATATAATCTTAAATAGTAAATATTGAGATTTCTTATTGAACTAGATCTTAATCAATAATTTGGCTATCTTTTCCCTTCCTTTGAAGGCTGGTGCCCCGAGGTACCTTTAACCAAATAAAGTAATGATTAATATGAATATTTTAGATTTTAATGTTTTATATTTTATTTTGATAACTACATTTATTGAATGCTAAAGGCACACCATTCTATGGTATCACTTTTTAAGCATTATTGCACAACAGTGTATAAACCGCAGCACATTCCTCTGAGCTGGTGAAAAGAGCATCGTGTGGTGTGAGGCGTGGTGCCACCCACACAACTTCACAAGAAAAGACAATTAGTGCAATTAGCACTAATTGTCACTAAAAGTATGAGAGACTCCCTGAAGCCTCAGAGACAAGGACACATCAACAGCAGCTAGAGGATAGACAGGGGGCAGGTAGAGGACAGGTAGAGGACAGACAGGGGGCAGGTAGAGGACAGGTAGAGGACAGACAGGGGGCAGGTAGAGGACAGACAGGGGTCTATTTGAGGACAGGAGACAGACACACACACACACGCACGCACATACACACACAGGCACACACACACACAAACACACACAGACACACACACACACAAACACACACAGACACACACACACACACAAACAAACATACACATACAAACAAAGACACACAGACACACGCACACATACACAAACAAAGCCACACAGACACACACACACGCACACAAATATGCAGACACACAGACACACAGACAGACACACAGACACACACACACACACACACACACAAACACACACACAGACACACACAAACACAAACAAACACACACATACACACAAAGACACACAGACACACACACAAACACGCGGATGAGGTCCTGGCTAGCTGGAGTTGGGGTCTTGATTAACCAGCTGCCTATATAAGCTCCACTCCTGCACTCAGTCTGCGCCGGACTTTAGACTACGTTAAGTTAGTTGTCTCAGCCTAGATACAGTTAAGAATTAATATTTCTGTAAGGTCCTGTTCGTTCGAGTGCTGACTTTCTCTGTCTCCCCGCCCAGGACCAGCAGCTGGATTATTGCCCCGACTCCAGCCCCTGCCTGCCTGCCTATCTGCCTGCCTGCCAATCTGCCTGCCTGCCTGCCTGTCCGTGTTATTGGATTCCAATAAACTATATTTAACTTGACTTCCGCCTCAGCCTCTCTCTCTGCCTCTGTGCCCGAAGACTTAACAGTATAGTCTGGCCACAATGGACTTGGCAGAGCAAGCTGAGGCCCTCAGACAGGCAATGGCTCTCCAAGGAGCACAGCTGGGTCACCACGACGAGGCTCTGCATAGCATCCAGGAAAAAGTGGATCAGATCACCACCGCCCTGTCTGCTCTCATCGCCCGGCTGGACGCGGTACCTTCCCTCGCCGCTCAGGCTCCTGCTCCTGTTCAACAAGCCCCCCCAGCTGCTCAACCTGCTCCGGCTGCAGGCACTGCTGCCCCGGAACCCCGGATTCCCCCACAAGCTAAGTACTCTGGTGATCCCAACACCTGTCGCCAGTTTCTCACGCAATGTCAGTTAGCCTTTAATGCACAGCCCATTGAATATGCTAGTGATAACGCAAGAATTTCTTACCTGGTTAATTTACTCGAGGGTCGTCCGCTCAGCTTTTATAATGCCCTCTTTGAGCAACACTCCCCGCTGGCCATGTCTGCTGAGGCCTTCGCCACAGAGCTCAAGCGGATGTTCGATCACCCGATACGGGGGCAGCAAGCCGGGGAGCGGCTTTCGAAGATCCGTCAGGGAAGACTGATAGTCCGGGATTTTGTGATCCAATTCCAAAGTTTGGCAGTGGGCTCGCTGAGAGATGCCGCAGGTTCCCGTACCAGAGTCCATGCAGGTAGACGGCCTCCATCTGTCCCCCGGGGAGAAAAACAGCAGAATGAAGACCCAATCCTGCCTGTACTGTGGCCGAGCTGGTCATTTCCTGGCTAATTGTCCCGTCCGACCGGTAAAAGGTCCGGCTCGACAGTAGGGGGAGAGATATTGTCGAGCAACATCACAGTCAAAAACAAGTATCCTCTGCCTCTCATCGACTCTGCCTTTGTCCTTCTTCAAGGAGCATCCATTTTCACTACCCTGGACCTACGCAACGCCTATCATCTGGTGCGCATCAGGAAGGGTGATGAATGGAAGACAGCTTTCAACTCACCGTTAGGTCATTTTATATACTGGGTTATGCATTTCAACCTCTCCAATGCCCCAGCAGTCTTTCAAGCCCTGGTGAATGATGTGCTTGGGGACATGCTAGGTCGTTTTGTATTTGTATATCTAGATGATATTCTTATCTACTCCCGCTCTCTGCAGGAACATCAGGATCATGTTCGCACAGTGCTGCAGCGGCTTCTGGAGAACAAACTATTTGTCAAGACCGAGAAATGTGAGTTTCATGCCACCACTACTTCCTTTCTCGGTTTTGTCATCTCTCAGGGGGAGCTCCGGATGGATCCTGCCAAGGTCTGTGCTGTCGCGGACTGGCCCACTCCCACCAATCTCAAACAGCTGCAGCGTTTCAATGGCTTCGCGAACTTCTACAGGAGGTTTGTGAGAAACTTCAGCACAATAGCAGCTCCTCTGACAGCACTCACCTGCTCCTCAGTCCCATTCCACTGGACTGCTAAGGCCGAGGTGGCCTTCTCCGACCTCAAGCGCCTGTTCATCTCCTCCCCCATCCTGATCTACCCTGACCGGTCATGGCAGTTCGTTGTGGAGATGGATGCGTCAGAGACTGGGGTAGGTGGTATACTCTCTCAACGCTCTCCCGATGATAACAAGATGCATCCTTGTGCTTTCTTCTCCCACAAGCTGGATCCCCCGGAGAGGAATTATGATGTCGGCAATAAGGAGTTACTTGCTGTGGTGTTGGCGTTGGAGGAGTGGCGACACTGGCTGAGGGTGTGGAGCACCCCTTCATTGTGTGGACCAACCACAGGAACCTGTCCTATATTCAGACTGCCAAGCGTCTGAACTCTCGCCAGGCTAGGTGGGCCCTGTTCTTTGGAAGGTTCAATTTCACACTGACTTTCCGCCCATGTTCCAGGAACGTGAAGCCGGATGCCCTGTCTTACCAGTTCACGGTGGAGGAGGGTCCCGCGGAACCAGAGACCAACGTTCCTCCTTCCTGCATTGTTGCTGTCCTTACCTAACTGCCCTTTTGTCCCAGACTCTGTCTGCTCTCGGGTCCTGCAATGGGCACACGCGTCCCGCCTTAACTGTCATCCAGGGATCCACCAAACCATATTGTTCCTCAAGCGACGCTTCTGGTGGCCGACCATGGACAAGGATACTCGCTTGTTTGTAGCAGCCTGCGCCGTCTGTCCACGGAATTAGACCTCCACCAGGCGCAGTTCTGGTTTGCTCCGTCCTCTGCCGATCTCCGGTCGTCCGTGGTCCCATATTGCCCTGGACTTTGTGACCGGTCTGAGCCCCTCTGGAGGCAATACTGTGGTCCTCACGGTAATTGATCGTTTTTCCAAGGCTGCTCACTTCATTGCTCTGCCCAAATTACCCTCAGCTCAGGAGACTGCTGACCTATTGGTGCAGAATGTCTTCCGCATCCATGGTCTACCTTCAGACATCGTCTCTGACAGAGGGCCACAACACACTCCCTTACGCCTCCTCCGGTATGTCTCCCTTCCTCTGTTCCATGGGCTATGAACCCCCTCTATTTCCAGATCAGGAGGCCGAGATCACCGTCCCTTCGGTCCAGGACAATATGCGTCTCTGTCGTGGCACTTGGAGGCGTGCTCGTGCTGCCCTGCTCCGTACTTCCTCCAGGACTCAAGACCAGGCCAATCGTCGCCGTGCCCCAGCACCCGCTTATGCTCCAGGGCAAAAGGTATGGCTCATCTCCAGAGATCTTCCTCTTCAAGTGAACTCTAGGAAACTTGCTCCCCGGTATGTTGGTCCATTTGAAGTAGAGGCTGTCGTGAACCCCTGTGCTGTCCAGCTGAAGCTCCCTGCCTCCTTTCGTAGGATTCACCCCACTTTTCATGTGTCCCAGTTAAAAACAGTGCAGTCCAGTCCCCTCTCTTCCCCTGAAGCTGCCCCCCCCGGTTGGTGGACGGCGGTCCCATTTACACAGTGCGGCGCATCCTTGATATGGGGCGCCTGGGGCGTGGCTTCCACTAATTGGAGGGCTATGGTCCAGAGGAATGCTGTTGGGTTCCCCGGCAGGACATCTTTGACCCCTCTGTCATCACGGACTTCTGCCGGGATCACCCAGACCGGTTCTTGAGGGCGCCAGGTGATACCCGTAGAGGGGGAGGTTCTGTCATGGCCCCTGCCTCACCTGCCTTCTAGTTTCTCTCTTTCTCTTTCTCTCTCTCTCTCTTTCTCTCTGTCTCGCTTGTGTGTGCAGGTGGCGTCGCTAATTGCGGATGAGGTCCTGGTGTGCTGGAGTTGGGGTCTTGATTAACCAGCTGCCTATATAAGCTCCACTCCTGCCCTCAGTCTGCGCCGGACTATAGACTACGTTAAGTTAGTTGTCGCAAAATAGATATAGTAAAAAATTAAATTTTTACGTTAGGACCAGTTCGTTCCAATGCTGACTTTCTCTGTCTGCCCGCCCAGGACCAGCAGCTGGATTATTGCCCTGACTCCAGCCCCTGTCTGCCTGTCCATGTTATTGGATTCCAATAAACTATATTTAACTTAACTTCCGCCTCAGCCTCTGTGTCCGAAGCCTGGCCCTAACACACACACAAACAAACACACACATACAAACACAAACACACACAAACACTCACGGACACACACACACACACAAACAAATACACACATACAAACAAAGACACACAGACACACACACACACAAACAAGGACACACAGACACACTCACCCACAAACACCCACAAATGCAGACACAGACACAGACACACACACACACACACACACACACACACACTCAAACACAAACACACACAGACACAGACACACACACACAAATAAACATACACATACAAACAAAGACACACAGACACACACACACACAAACAAAGCCACACAGACACACACAAAGACACACACACACATACACACACACAAATGCAGACACACAGACAAACACACACTCACACACACACACAAAAACAAACACACACAGACACACACAAACAAACACACACATACAAACAAAGACACAGACTCACACACACACACACAAACTAAGACACACAGACACACACACACATACACACACACACACACACACACAATAATTAAATCCTTGTCTCTGTTATTAAAATGTTTCCATGCATCACAACTATCAAGCAGTTACGTGGAGCCTCGCCTGCGTAGAAGAACAATTAGATAAATGTTCTAAACTTAAACATAAGTTGCAGATATCAAAGGGACGATCATAACAAAGGTCAACAACAAATCATCAGTTTTAATTAATGGGTTCATCTCAAAATGTCACTGGACAAGTTTCACCTGAGTTAACGACTCTGAGTAAGCATCCACACACCTAGCGTCCAAGTACGTGAAGGGGAGGGACGTCTCTGGCTCTGACATCATCATGATCGTCACTCATTCGCGGTTCCTGCTGCATCTTGGTATATATATACAGGGTGAAGAGACGAGGACAGACAAGGACAAAGTCAAAGAAGAAGAAGAGACAAAGAGAGAGAGCTACTGCAACTGTCAAGGAAACATCGTCACTTCAACATCTGAGTGAGTATTTCACTTATGATTCAGTGTTTTTTGTGATTTCATTTCATTTTAAATGTTTATTTAGCTTTTATGTGTAATATGTGCATATGACCAGTGTTGCCACAGTTTAACTTACTTTACAGATTACTTGATTTTAAAAGTAAATTAGTTACTTTACAGATAACTTGATTTTAAAAGTAACTAAGTTAGATTACAAGTTACTTTATTAGTTACATTCAGCAGCTGCGACAACACCCCCGCCGCCTCAACAAAAAAATGACAACCGGTTTTGCCAACACTCACTTTATTAGAAGCCGCCAGAGGGGCCCCCCGCGTGAACGGAGGGTTCCCCCAGCGGGCGTGAGGTGATCCGCTAGACGGGACCGACAAGCGTCCAGGGTCGCCGCCGCCGACCGCCGTATCGGTCCCCTGAAACCGGCCCCCACCAGCGACACCGTGAGGCGGACGAGGACCTCCCCCCCCCAAAAAAACATTGAGGCGTGCCGCACACCGAGCCTCCGGCGGAGTGGAGAGGAGGGCGACTGGGCGACTGCACCCCCAGCCAGGGCACGTGCCTAGCAGTTTAACCACAAACACCAGAAGAGTAACTCACAGTGATTTGGACAAGTAACTTTAATCTGATTATTGGTTTGGAAATAATTACGCGTTAGAATACTCGTTACTCAAAAAAGTGGTCAGATTAGAGTAACGCTCTACTAAGTAATGCGTTACCGGCGTCCCTGCATATGACCCTGTTCCTGTCATGGTCTCTGTTACTGTGGGTTTTGGGTTTGATTCAATGTCTCATAAACCCACAGCACCAGTCACAGCTGGAATGTGGCCGACAGCTTTATAGAGTGAAATCATTTGAAATGAACATGATCCGATGTAGTTCAAGAGAAGTACAGAGGGTTTTTAGTCAAATCAACTGTATACGAGACTTTCACGCTGATAATATTTATTGTTCTAACAATATTCATGAAGATATTAACAGTATCTTTTCAACTACTTCATTCTCTCACAGATGATGGTCAGATTCAGTTTTGGAGAGGAAAGCCGAGGAGAACAGAGAGCATTCAAAATGATCGCCAAGACTTTTCTCTTTGTTGTGATACTGATTGGTAAGTTAAGATTTATATGTATTTAAATTGGAAACTATGAACTCTGAATTATATGAATGAATTCTTACCATACTCTTAAAACACAGGGCAACCATCAAATAGTCAAACAACAGCACCCACAGAAAAACAAACTGCAGCAATTATCGCGTCCACGTCAGCAGCAGCAGCAGCAACTGCAGTGGCAGCCTCAACAGCAGCAGTCAGTGGAGCAGCACCCAAAGAATTAGAAGCTGCCATAACCCAGGCACGAGCAGCAGCTCGAGCTGCCACCTTAGCAGCAGATGGAACAGCATCAGTATCCCTGGCAGTAGCAGCAGCTGAAGACGCTGCAGAGGCAGCAGAAGCAGTAGCATTAGCAGCCATTCAAGCAGCAGCAAGTGCACCTGCATCAATTACAGATGTAATGGCAAATATAGCCAAGGAATCATCAAAAGCAGCAAAGGCTGCAAAGGCAGCAGCAACAGCAGCAAAAGCAGTCAACGAGGCAGCTTCAGCAGCAGCATCTCAACAAGCATTGATGGAAACAGCAGAAGCTGCCAAAGAAGTGGGGAAATCCTCAAACGATGCATTGGCGACATTATCAGCAATCCCCGCAGAAAAAGCAGCACAAATGACAGAAGAATCACGTTCAGCAATAGCAACAGCAGAAACAGTGGCAGACATCGCAGGAGCAACAGCATTGTCAGTAGAATCAGTAGTAAAGGCAGCAACAGCAAACAACTCTGAAATAATGAAATCAAGTACAAATGCAGCAGCAAGAAGTGCAACAGCAGCAGCAGGCGTTCAGCTTTCACTGGTATCAGGGACAAATGTAACCCCATCTACAGCAAGCCCCACACCAGGCAGCACTGCAGCATCAACCTTGGCAACTAAAACAACAACAACAACAACAACAACAATAATAACAACAACAACAACAGCAGCACCTGTAGAAGTTAAAGCAAAGGAAACTGCAGTCGTGGCGTCAACAGCAGCAGCAGCAGCAGCGGCAGCAGCTGCCTCAGCAGCTGCGGCAGCTTCTGGACCAGCAGCATCCACAGCAGCCAGGAATGCAGCAGTAGCTGCAAAACAAGCAGCAAAGGCTGCTGCATTAGTTGCAGCAGGGGCAGCACCAGTGGAAACAGCAGCTGCAGCAGCAAGAAAAGCGGCTGAAGCAGCAGATCTGGCAGCACAAGCAGCCGTAGACGCAGCATTAAAACAAGGAACAGCAGGACAAACGCAGCAAGCAGCGCTGATAGCAGCATCAGCAATTAAGTCGGCAAATGCAGCAAAAACAGCAGCAGCAGCAGCAACGTCGGCAGCAGCTGCAAACGCAAATCCAGCAACAATCTCAGGAGCTGCTGAAGCTGCCAGATCAGTGGCCACAGCATCAAAAGAAGCAGTAGAACAGCTGCAGGACGTTTTATCACAGGCCACAGGCTCGACCGCAGCAGAGAAAGCAGCGATAGCAGGGGCACAGGCAGTGGCAGAGATGGCACAGGCAACAGCAGCAGTAGCCACAACAGCAGCGGAAACAGCAGAAGACGCAGCATCAGCAACATCTGCAACATCCGCGGCAGAACTCACAGCAATAATGACATCAGCAGCACAAGGGGCGGTGACATCGGCCTCAGCCGCAGCAACAGCAGCAGAGGCCCTCGCTGACCAAAGCAACGCAGCAGCAGCAGGTGGATCTGGATCTGGGTCTGGGTCTGGGTCTGGATCTGGATCTGGGTCTGGGTCTGGGACTGGATCTGGGACTGGATCTGGGTCTGGGTCTGGATCTGGATCTGGAGCTAGTTCTGGGTCTGGGTCTGGAACAGGATCAAATCCAGGAAGCAACACAACAGGAGCTGCGAGCTACCATACGATCAGCCTGGTTTCTGTGGGGATCTCCGTCATCGCTGCTCTGCTTCTGTGAGGAGCAACATGACGCAGCTGCTGCACTGAAGGACTGACACGCTCAATTGTAGAATATCAAGATGTATTTATTCCTTTATTTTATCTCCAATTCATCGTGTGTGTACCAAAATTATACCATTTTATATTTGTCTTTGACAGGTCAGAAAAGTTGGATCAAAGGAAATGAGAAAGGGAACAATGATCAATATTTGAATAATCACTAATCAGTAATAGAGTTATTCAACTCTTTAAATGGCTGTAAATTATCCTATTTATTATCCTATTTATTGTGAGCATGGTTTGTACTGAATGAAACTGTTGTTATTCTATAGTTTATTGCAATTCATATTCGTAATTGTGACGGTTTTTGATTATAAATTAAAACAGCTGCTCTTGATCTAATTCATGAAAGAATGTGATTATGTCTCCATCAATAAATGAACAATTACTGCATTTTGCTTTGATCGTTGTTTTCTTTGCCAAGCAGCTCAAGCCCATCGAGGTTCCTCTGCCTTTAATATGTGTTGAAAAACATTTGGTGAAGTTTTGGGCTTTTAAATAAAAAGTACAATGATTACGGTTTATAAATATGGGGTGCCGTTTGTAAAGCTAATCACGCTGAAAAATAACAGCAACATTTTGTCACATATAGCTTCAAACCATGTTTAAAAAAATGGTGTACATTTTTTGAGTCACTTTTTTGCACATTTACAACAATATTTGTCAACTATACACTATACACAAAAAAATCAAAGTACTCTTCAAATAAAGTTCTCCAAACGTGATTGTTATTTTATGTAGTTAATATCACGATAATCCATGTCCAAGAGGCCATTTCCCCGGATAAGATTTATTCGTTATTTCCCACTATAAACACACTCTGACCTCCTCAAGCTTTTATTTTGTTTATTCCTTTTACCGGCATTTGAATATATTAGTTAAATATTTAGTTTCACCCGAAACATTTACATTTAACATTTGGATTTAGATTTAGATTTAACGTTTAGATTTAACATTTAGATTTAGATTCAGATTTAACATTTAGATTTGTATTTAACGTTTAGATTTGAATTTAACATTTAGATTTCGATTAAACATTTAGATTTCACATGTAGATTTCGATTAAAATTTAACATTTAGGCTTAGATTTAGCATTTAGATTTAACATTTAACATTTAAGTGTGGAACCGTCACCTTATCGTGGTGGAGAGGTTTGCGTGTCCCTATGAACCTGAGGGCTGTGTTGTCTGGAGCCTTGTGCTCCTGGTAGGGTCTCTCATGGCAGAGTGGTCTCAGGTGAGGGGCCAGACTAAGAATGGTTCAAAAAACCTCAATGAATAACGGAAAAAGAGGAGATGTGACCCGGCCCGGAGGAAGCCCGGGGGCCCCGTCTGGAGCTAGGCCCAGACGGAGGGCTCGATGGCGAGCGCCTGGTGGCCGGGTTTGCCACGGAGCCCGGTCGGGCATAGCCCGAACAAACTACGTGGCACCCCCCTCTCTTCATCCCATGGGCCCACCACCTGTGGGAAGACCCGTTGGGGTCGGGTGCGCAGCCACATGGGTGGCAGCGAAGGTCAGGGGTCTCGACGGACCAGACCCGGGCGGCAGAAGCTGGCTCTGGGGACGTGGAACGTCACCTCGCTGTGGGGAAAGGAACCGGAGCTTGTGAGGGAGGTGGAGCGCTATCAGTTAGATCTGGTGGGGCTTACCTCCACGCACAGTCTCAGCTCTGGTACCGTACTCCTGGATAAGGGTTGGACTCTATTCTTCTCCGGAGTTGCCGAGGGCGTGAGGCGCCGGGCGGGTGTGGGGATACTCATAAATCCCCGGCTGAGCGCCGCGGTGTTGGAGTTTACCCCGGTAGACGAGAGGGTCGCCTCCCTACGCCTAAGGGTTGTAGGGGGGAAAACTCTGACTGTTGTTTGTGCGTATGCTCCAAACAGCAGCTCAGAGTACTCGGCCTTCTTGGAGACCCTGAATGGAGTCCTGTATGGGGCTCCAGTAGGGGACTCCGTACTTCTGCTGGGTGACTTCAACGCCCACGTGGGCAACGATGGAGACACCTGGAGAGGCGTGGTGGGGAGTAACGGCCTCCCTGATCTAAACCCGAGCGGTCGTTTGTTATTGGACTTCTGTTCTAGTCATGGATTATCCATAACAAACACCATAGGCCGAAGATCAATGATCGATTTTGTGATTGTGTCCTCTGATCTGAGGCCGCATGTTTTGGACACTCGGGTAAAGAGAGGGGCGGAACGTCTGGAGGAGGCCCCCGTCCTAGGTATCTTCAACTCACACCTCCGGCGGAGTTTTTCTGGCATTCCTGTGGAGGTTGGGGGCATTGAGCCAGAGTGGGCGGTGTTCAAAGCCTCCATTGCTGAAGCTGCGGTGGCTAGCTGTGGCCTCAGGGTCTTAGGCTCCTCAAGGGGCGGTAACCCTCGGACACGCCTATTCAACATCGCGTGGGAGTCGGGTACAGTGCCAAAGGAGTGGCAAACCGGGGTGGTGGTTCCCCTGTTCAAAAAGGGAGACCAGAGAGTGTGTACCAATTACCGGGGTATCACACTTCTCAGCCTCCCTGCTAAAGTCTACTCCAAGGTGCTGGAAAGGAGGGTTCGGCCGATCGTCGAACCTCAGATTGAAGAGGAACAATGCGGTTTTCGCCCCGGACGTGGAACTACGGACCAGCTCTTCACTCTCGCAAGGATCCTGGAGGGGGCCTGGGAGTATGCCCATCCAGTCTACATGAGTTTTGTGGATCTGGAGAAGGCGTATGACCGGGTCCCCCGGGAGAAACTGTGGGAGGTGCTGCGGGAGTATGGGGTAAGGGGGTCTCTCCTCAGGGCCATCCAATCCCTGTACTCCCAAAGCGAGAGCTGTGTTCGCTTCCTTGGCAGCCAGTCAGTTTCGTTCTCAGTGGGTGCTGGTCTCCGCCAGGGCTGCGCCTTGTCACCAATCCTGTTTGTGATATACATGGACAGGATATCGAGGCGTAGTCGTGGTGGGGAGGGGTTGCAGTTCGGTGGTCTGAGGATCTCGTCACTGCTTTTTGCGGATGATGTGGTCCTCATTGGATCATCGGCTTGTGACTTTCAGCACTCACTGGATCGGCTGGCGGCCGAGTGTGAAGCGGCTGGGATGAGGATCAGCACTGCTAAATCTGAGGCCATGACTCTTAGCAGGAAACCGATGGATTGCTTACTCCGGGTAGGAAATGAGTCCTTAGCCCAAGTGAAGGAGTTCAAGTACCTCTGGGTCTCGTTCGCGAGTGAGGGTACTATGGAGCCGGAGAATCGGAGCAGCGGGGGCGTTATTGCGTTCGCTTTACCGCACTGTTGTAACGAAAAGAGAGCTGAGCCGCAAGGCAAAGCTCTCGATCTACTGGTCGATCTTCGTTCCTATCCTCACCTATGGTCATGAGGGCAGGGTGATGACCGAAAGGACGAGATCGCGGGTACAAGCGGCCGAGATGAGTTTTCTCAGAAGGGTGGCTGGCGTCTCCCTTAGGGATAGGGTGAGAAGCTCAGCCATCCGTGAGGAACTCGGATTAGAGCCGCTGCTCCTTTACTTAGAAAGGAGTCAGCTGAGGTGGTTTCGGGCATCTGGTAAGGATGCCCACTGGGCGCCTCCCTTGGGAGGTTTTTCAGGCACGTCCAGTGGGGAGGAGACCTCGGGGAAGACCCTGGACTAGGTGGAGAGATTATATCTCAACACTGGCCTGGGAACGCCTCGGGATCCCCCCGTCAGAGCTGGTCAATGTGGCCCGGGAAAGGGAAGTCTGGGGCCCCCTACTTGAGCTGCTCCCCCCGCGACCCGACCCCGGATAAGCGGATGACGATGAGTGATGATGAGATGAGTGAGTGAGTGTAACATTTAACATTTGGATTTAAATATTTTAAATATCTCTAAGTTGACAAATCTACTGTTGTAAATGTGTAAAAAAGTGACTCTCAAAAATTCACACCAGTTTTTTAAACATAGTTTGAAGCTAAATGTGACAAAATGTTGCTGTTGTTTTCAGCGTGAGCAGCTTTACAAACGGCACCCCATATATAAACACAATTTTTGTAAATAGAGCATAAACATGAACAATTATTTAAGAGGAAGAAATTAATTAAAAACTGATATATCCTCTGTCTGAGTGGCTTCAGCTGCTTCTGAGATGTTACATTCATCATAACATGAGGTCCCTCACCTGGCTCCCAGGGGCCCCCTCTCATCTCTGGGGCCCTCTCATCTTGTGGGGCCCCCACTCATCTCGGGGCCACTGGACTGGCTCTGCTCAACCAGCTCAGATCAACTTCAGCTCAACCAGTGTGTTGTGCAATAGGTAGACTTGATGTTGGCTAATTTCTAATAATCATTTAATATGATAACAATAATAAAAGTATTTATTAAAAATAATAAAATTAATTAAAATGATAAAGTTATCAACTAAGAATAATGAAATTATTAATGAAAAACAGTACAATTATCAATTAAGATTAATACATTCTGTAATTATAATCTATAAAAGACAGGGCCCCACCCTGGTATCAGGGACCAACAATCATGTTAAGGTTGAGTGAAGGTTTGGACCCCAAAGCCGACACGGACGAGATGCTGGTGGGTAAATGAACAGAGTTTATTTGCAGAAGAGGTAGATGCCAGCTGGAGTGGCAGGGTGCTGGCTGGCTAGGGGATCCTGGTAGAGAAGAGGATGAGGAGCCGAGCGGTGAGGCACAAGAAGGTTCTGGGTTGAAGAAAAGCACAAAGGTTAGAGTACATCCAAGGGACACGAAGGTTGAGAGTTCTGCAGCCCAACTGCTACCATAGTAGACGGAATAATCTGGCGTCGAAGAGGTGAGACGACCATGTTTATATGGAGGGGATGATTAGATGGATTGGGAGCAGGTGTGCCTCGTTCTGCTGCAGCCAGGAGCCAACCAGGCCCCCTGCCACACACAACTAACAGCAAAAACTACACAACAAAAAACAAAATCACCACAAATCAAATGTAAAGAACAATCTCATTTAGATCTAGTTCAATTATAAATCTCAATATTTACTATTAAAGATTATATAATGAACACTGAAGGTTATGGAGTTCTTGACAGTTTAGAGGTTTTCAAAATTCATGCATGCAACATTAATGGAAAAACATTTGTGAAAGTAAAACATTTATTATGAGTATAATAAAGTATAAAAACACAAATTACTAGCACGTATTAACTAAACAAAGATGTGTATGTGAGTATGTGTGTGCCTATGTAAATCAGGGTGCTCTCAAAATGGTGGCTTGACCAAAGTTCACACCTTCCTTAGCATGCTTTCAAAATGGTCGCTGACCACCTAGCGATGGCCCCACCCCCTTCTTCTGAAGTCCCGCAGGAGATCGAGTTCGCTACTAGGAGTTTGGCAGAGCTTGAGTTGCGAGGAGGTTTCTTTGGTGAGATGAACTGGAAGCTGCAACTTTGTGCTCCTCTCGAAGAGTTGGATGGGAAGAGAAGATACGAGCTGGAGAAACCAGGCTTCTCCCCACGGCCATGCAGGAAAAGAGGCTGGCAGCCATCGTCTGTGCAGGGATTGTAGAAAGAGATAGAAGAGAGTGAGACATCGCCTTATACTGGCCGGGGACCTCAAAGGTCATGGGGTCCAGAGTGACCAATAGAAGTTGACCCTTTTGTCTCTGGTAGCTTTTCACACCTCTGTGTGAAGTTGAGGCATCCTGAGAGACTGAGTTCCCTTTGCACTGGCTTTGTCCGGATCCCAGGACATGCGGATTCAGGCTTTTGCTTACCCATATAGGCCGAAGCGGAGGCCTTTGGTTTCACAAAAACCATGTCCCAACAACGTTCACATGTTAATGCCTCACTTTTAATCATCAAATTCTGATCAAATTAAATGTAAAGTCTTCCTAATGAATGAGAACTTTAACTTTTTAATACTTTTACTTAGTTAAGAGTTAAGTCTCGTCCACATTCTGGTTTTCTATTATTTTCGATCAAGTGAGTGAAGCGAGTGCTTTATCCACCACTGAGAACAATACGTACGTAATAAACTTGTAACTGGGTGTATGATCTATAATGTCTATGTTTGACTATTAATAATAATTATCTCTGAAACATATTTTCCAGAGGTTCAGCTCGGTCACATCTCTATTATCTGTCATTGTGTATAAATCACAGCACATTCCTCTGAGCTGGTGAAAGGAGCATCATGTGGTGTGAGGCGTGGTGCCACCCACACAACTTCACAAGAAAAGACAATTAGTGCAATTAGCACATTCCAAGAACGAGAGACTCCCTGAAGCCTCAGAGACAAGGACACATCAACAGCAGCTACAGAACAGACAGGGGGCAGGTAGAGGACAGACAGGGGGCAGGTAGAGGACAGACAGGGGCATGTAGAGGACAGCTAGAGGACAGACAGGGGGCAGGTAGAGGACAGACAGGGGGCATGTAGAGGACAGAAAAAGAGCAGATAGAGGACAGACAGGGGGCAGGTAGAGGACAGACCAAGGGCAGGTAGAGGACAGACAGGGGCAGATAGAGGACAGCTAGAGGACAGACAGGGGGCAGGTAGAGGACAGACAGGGGCATGTAGAGGACAGCTAGAGGACAGACAGGGGCATGTAGAGGACAGCTAGAGGACAGACAGGGGGCAGGTAGAGGACAGACAGGGGGCATGTAGAGGACAGAAAAAGAGCAGATAGAGGACAGACAGGGGGCAGGTAGAGGAGAAACAGGGGGCAGATAGAGGACAGACAGGGGGCAGATAGAGGACAGACAGGGGGCAGATAGAGGACAGACAGGGGGCAGATAGAGGACAGACAGGGGGCAGATAGAGGACAGACAGGGGGCAGATAGAGGACAGACAGGGGGCAGAAAGAGGGCAGATAGAGGACAGACCGGGGGCAGGTAGAGGACAGACAGGGGGCAGATAGAGTTCAGACAGGGGGCAGATATAGTACAGACAGGGGGCAGGTAGAGGACAGACAGGGGGCAGTTGGATAACAGACAGGGTGGCAGATAGAGGACAGACAGGGGGCAGATAGAGGACAGACAGGGGGCAGTTGGAGAACAGACAGGGGGCAGATAGAGGACAGACAGGGGGCAGTTGGAGAACAGACAGGGGGCAGATAGAGGACAGACAGGGGGCAGATAAAGGAGAAACAGGGGGCAGATAGGATAGAGGACAGACAGGGGGCAGATAGAGTACAGACAGGGGGCAGTTGGAGAACAGACAGGGGGCAGATAGAGGACAGACAGAGGACAGACAGGGGGCAGATAGAGGGCAGGTAGAGGGCAGACAGGGGGCAGATGGAGGACAGGAGACACAAGCAAAAATACACAAACAACGATACACAGACATACACACACACACACCACACATACACACACAAACACATACATGCACACGCACACACATAAACACACAAACGCACTCAAACAAACACACGTAAACACACACATACACACAGAAAAACATACAAACAGACACACACTCAAACAAACAAGTACACACACAAGTACACAACAAACACAAACACAAGCACAAACACACTAACACACACACACAACACACACACAAACACAGACACAAACACACACACACATACAAACAATGATACACACATACAGAAAAAGACACACAGACACACACACACAATAATTGAATCCTTGTCTCTGTTATTAAAATGTTTCCATGCATCACAACTATCAAGCAGTTACGTGGAGCCTCGCCTGCGTAGAAGAACAATTAGATAAATGTTCTAAACTTAAACACAAGTTGCAGATATCAAAGGGACGATCATAACAAAGGTCAACAACAAATCATCAGTTTTAATTAATGGGTTCAATCTCAAAATGTCACTGGACAAGTTTCACCTGAGTTAACGACTCTGAGTAAGCATCCACACACCTAGCGTCCAAGTACGTGAAGGGGAGGGACGTCTCTGGCTCTGACATCATCATGATCGTCACTCATTCGCGGTTCCTGCTGCATCTTGGTATATATATACAGGGTGAAGAGACGAGGACAGACAAGGACAAAGTCAAAGAAGAAGAAGAGACAAAGAGAGAGAGCTACTGCAACTGTCAAGGAAACATCGTCACTTCAAAATCTGAGTGAGTATTTCAATTATGATTCAGTGTTTTTTGTGATTTCATTTCATTTTAAATGTTTATTTAGCTTTTATGTGTAATATGTGCATATGACCAGTGTTGCCACAGTTTAACTTACTTTACAGATTACTTGATTTTAAAAGTAAATTAGTTACTTTACAGATAACTTGATTTTAAAAGTAACTAAGTTAGATTACAAGTTACTTTATTAGTTACATTCAGCAGCTGCGACAACACCCCCGCCGCCTCAACAAAAAAATGACAACCGGTTTTGCCAACACTCACTTTATTAGAAGCCGCCAGAGGGGCCCCCCGCGTGAACGGAGGGTTCCCCCAGCGGGCGTGAGGTGATCCGCTAGACGGGACCGACAAGCGTCCAGGGTCGCCGCCGCCGACCGCCGTATCGGTCCCCTGAAACCGGCCCCCACCAGCGACACCGTGAGGCGGACGAGGACCTCCCCCCCCCCAAAAAACATTGAGGCGTGCCGCACACCGAGCCTCCGGCGGAGTGGAGAGGAGGGCGACTGGGCGACTGCACCCCCAGCCAGGGCACGTGCCTAGCAGTTTAACCACAAACACCAGAAGAGTAACTCACAGTGATTTGGACAAGTAACTTTAATCTGATTATTGGTTTGGAAATAATAACGCGTTAGAATACTCGTTACTCAAAAAAGTGGTCAGATTAGAGTAACGCTCTACTAAGTAATGCGTTACCGGCGTCCCTGCATATGACCCTGTTCCTGTCATGGTCTCTGTTACTGTGGGTTTTGGGTTTGATTCAATGTCTCATAAACCCACAGCACCAGTCACAGCTGGAATGTGGCCGACAGCTTTATACAGTGAAATCATTTGAAATGAACATGATCCGATGTACTTCAAGAGAAGTACAGAGGGTTTTTAGTCAAATCAACTGTATACGAGACTTTCACGCTGATAATATTTATTGTTCTAACAATATTCATGAAGATATTAACAGTATCTTTTCAACTACTTCATTCTCTCACAGATGATGGTCAGATTCAGTTTTGGAGAGGAAAGCCGAGGAGAACAGAGAGCATTCAAAATGATCAACAAGACTTTTCTCTTTGTTTTGATACTGATTGGTAAGTTATGATTTCTATGTATTTAAATTGGAAACTATGAACTCTGAATTATATGAATGAATTCTGACCATACTCTGAAATGGAAACAGCATCCACCAGCCAGACAGCAGAAGGAAGCCTGAAGCTCCGCTGTCCCAGAAGTGAAAATTCAAGTGCCACGACATCCACCACAGCTGGTCCCACAGCTGGTCCTACAGCTGGTCCCACAGCTGGTCCTACAGCTGCTCCTACAACTGGTCCCACAGCTGGTCCCACAACTGGTCCAACAACTGGTCCCACAGCTGGTCCAACAACTGGTCCCACAGCTGGTCCCACAGCTGGTCCTACAGCTGGTCCAACAACTGGTCCCATAGCTGGTCCTACAGCTGGTCCCACAGCTGGTCCCACAGCTGGTCCAACAACTGGTCCCACAGCTGGTCCAACAACTGGTCCCACAGCTGGTCCCACAGCTGGTCCAACAACTGGTCCCACAGCTGGTCCTACAGCTGGTCCTACAGCTGGTCCAACAACTGGTCCCACAGCTGGTCCCACAGCTGCTCCTACAACTGGTCCCACAGCTGGTCCCACAGCTGGTCCAACAACTGGTCCCACAGCTGGTCCCACAGCTGGTCCTACAGCTGGTCCCACAGCTGTTCCCACAGCTGGTCCCACAACTGGTCCCACAGCTGCTCCTACAGCTGGTTCTACAGCTGCTCCTACAACTGGTCCCACAGCTGGTCCAACAACTGGTCCCACAGCTGGTCCCACAGCTGCTCCTACAGCTGGTCCAACAACTGGTCCCACAGCTGGTCCCACAGCTGGTCCAACAACTGGTCCCACAGCTGGTCCTACAGCTGCTCCTACAGCTGGTCCTACAGCTGGTCCAACAACTGGTCCCACAGCTGGTCCCACAGCTGCTCCTACAACTGGTCCCACAGCTGGTCCCACAGCTGGTCCAACAACTGGTCCCACAGCTGGTCCCACAGCTGGTCCTACAGCTGGTCCCACAACTGTTCCCACAGCTGGTCCTACAGCTGGTCCTACAGCTGGTCCAACAACTGGTCCCACAGCTGGTCCCACAGCTGCTCCTACAACTGGTCCCACAGCTGGTCCTACAGCTGGTCCCACAGCTGCTCCTACAGCTGGTCCTACAGCTGGTCCAACAACTGGTCCCACAACTGTTCCCACAGCTGGTCCTACAGCTGGTCCTACAGCTGGTCCAACAACTGGTCCCACAGCTGGTCCCACAGCTGCTCCTACAACTGGTCCCACAGCTGGTCCTACAGCTGGTCCCACAGCTGCTCCTACAGCTGGTCCTACAGCTGGTCCAACAACTGGTCCCACAGCTGGTCCCACAGCTGCTCCTACAACTGGTCCCACAGCTGGTCCCACAGCTGGTCCAACAACTGGTCCCACAGCTGGTTCTACAGCTGCTCCTACAGCTGGTTCTACAGCTGCTCCTACAACTGGTCCCACAGCTGGTCCAACAACTGGTCCCACAGCTGGTCCCACAGCTGCTCCTACAGCTGGTCCAACAACTGGTCCCACAGCTGGTCCCACAGCTGGTCCCACAGCTGCTCCTACAACTGGTCCCACAGCTGGTCCCACAGCTGGTCCAACAGCTGGTCCTACAGCTGGTCCAACAACTGGTCCCACAGCTGGTCCCACAGCTGCTCCTACAACTGGTCCCACAGCTGGTCCCACAGCTGGTCCAACAACTGGTCCCACAGCTGGTCCCACAGCTGGTCCTACAACTGGTCCCACAGCTGTTCCCACAGCTGGTCCCACAACTGGTCCCACAACTGGTCCCACAGCTGCTCCTACAGCTGGTCCCACAGCTGCTCCTACAACTGGTCCCACAGCTGGTCCCACAGCTGGTCCAACAACTGGTCCCACAGCTGGTCCCACAGCTGGTCCTACAGCTGGTCCCACAGCTGTTCCCACAGCTGGTCCCACAACTGGTCCCACAGCTGCTCCTACAGCTGGTTCTACAGCTGCTCCTACAACTGGTCCCACAGCTGGTCCAACAACTGGTCCCACAGCTGGTCCCACAGCTGCTCCTACAGCTGGTCCAACAAACAACCCAACAACAGGAAGCCCAATCGCAGCACCACCTGGCCAAATCTCAAATACAACAGTGGCAAGCCTGACAGCAGCAGCAACGGCAGCAGCAGCAGCAGTAGCAGCAGCAGCAGCAGCTACAGCAGCAGCGGCTGGAGCAGCCTCTTCAGGATCAGATGCGGAAGATGCAGTAGCAGCTGCAGTAGCCGCGGTCACTGCTGCATTGAATGCAGCTGCAGCTTCTGAAGGACCACTAGCAGGACTATCACCTGCCTATGCTGTTGAAACAGCAGTCAAAGCAGCTGACAAAGCAAAATTAGCAATAAATGCAGCGCTAAAAGCAGCTTCATCAGCCCCAGCATCAAGAGCAGAAATGTTACGAAATATAGTCGAGGCTGCAGCGAATATTTCAGCTGCAGCAGATAAGGTAGCTGCAGCTGTTGTTGCAGCTGCCAATTCAACAACAGCAGTTTCAGCAAAGTTAGTTGCAGCAGCTGCAACAGATGCAGCAGAGGCTGCATCAAGAGCTCTAGCTGCATTGCAGGTAGCATTATCAGAAAACAAAAATGCAACATCCGAAACCAACACAAACTCACCATTTGTGCAAGCATCAATGTTAGCAGCAGAAAAAGCAGCAGAATTGGCTGCAGCAACAGCAATGAAAGCAAAAGAAGCAGCTGAAGCTGCGTCAGATGCAGCAACAGCAACATCTGTAGCTGAGTCAATCGATAAGGCAAGAGAAGCAGCTGTCAAAGCCAGGGAAGCGTCACTGATTGCAAAGGCCGCTGCAAAAGCAGGAGAAACCGCAGCGTCTGCTGCTGCTGCCGCAACTGCCATTTCTGTTGCAACGCCACTGATTCCCACAACAACAGCACCAACAACAATGATGACAACTACAGGATTATCTACTACTACCACAACTACAACAATACCTTCATCACTACCACTAACATCACCCACACCAGCGTTCACATCAGGAGCAACAACTATACAGCCAACAACAGACGGCGCAACAACAACACAATCAACAACAGCATCGCCCATAACAATGTCACCGAGAGGAACAGCAACAGTGAAAGCAGTATCCGTGGCTGCAGCAGCAGCAGCTACTGCAGCAGCAGCAGGAGGAGCCACTTCTGTAGTGGCTGGAGCCACAACAAGCCCAGTTGCAGCAAAAGCCATAAAAGCTGCACAAGATGCAGCCAGAGCTGCCATATTACTGTCCAAAGGGCAACCCTCACCAGCAGCAGCTGCATTTGCAGCAATTGCGGCTGCCAACGCCGCCAAAGAAGCAGCAGTAGCAGCAAGTCTTGAGGCAGCAGCAGCACCAGCAGCAAAGAGAGAATCACTCGCAAGACTAGCAAATGCATCATCAATAGCTGCACAGGCTTCTGAAGAAGCAGCAGCCGCAGCAGTGCTGGCAGCCTTTGGTAGCACAACAGCTAACGACGAAGTTGCACAAGCTGAAAAAACAGTGGCTGAAAAAGCAATAATAGTTGCAGGAATATTGGAATCAGAATTATCATCAGTGAGTGGACCCACAGCAGCAGCCACAGGTTTATCCTTATCAGCAGCGCAAGCAGTGGCAGCAATGACAGAAGCAACAGCACTGATTGCATCGACAGCAACAGGCGACTTGGTAGTAGCAGCAAATGCAGCAGCAAAAAGCTCAGCAGCAGCAGCAAGGGCAGCGCTGGGGGCACTCCCAATCAAAGTCGTGGGTACACCCACAGGGCAAACAACACCACCAGTGACAGGAGCCCCATCAACACCACCCACAGAAGAACAAACTGCAGCAATAATCGCGTCCACCTCAGCAGCAGCAGCAGCAACTGCAGTGGCAGCCTCAACAGCAGCAGTCAGTGGAGCAGCACCCAAAGAATTAGAAGCTGCCATAACCCAGGCACGAGCAGCAGCTCGAGCTGCCACCTTAGCAGCAGATGGAACAGCATCAGTATCCCTGGCAGTAGCAGCAGCTGAAGACGCTGCAGAGGCAGCAGAAGCAGTAGCATTAGCAGCCATTCAAGCAGCAGCAAGTGCACCTGCATCAATTAGAGATGTAATGGCAAATATAGCCAAGGAATCATCAAAAGCTGCAATGGCAGCAAGGGCAGCAGCAACAGCAGCAAAAGAAGCCAGCAAAGCAGGAGCATCTCAAGAAGCATTGATGGAAACAGCAGAAGCTGCCAAAGAAGTGGGGAAATCCTCAAACGATGCATTGGCGACATTATCAGCAATCCCAGCAGAAAAAGCAGCACAAATGACAGAAGAATCACGTTCAGCAATAGCAACAGCAGAAACAGTGGCAGACATCGCAGGAGCAACAGCATTGTCAGTAGAATCAGTAGTAAAGGCAGCAACAGCAAACAACTCTGAAATAATGAAATCAAGTACAAATGCAGCAGCAAGAAGTGCAACAGCAGCAGCAAGGGCAGCAGTGAGGGCACTCCCAATTAAAGCCGTGGGTACAGCCACAGGGCAACCATCAAATAGTCAAACAACAGCACCCACAGAAGAACAAACTGCAGCAATTATCGCGTCCACCTCAGCAGCAGCAGCAGCAACTGCAGTGGCAGCCTCAACAGCAGCAGTCAGTGGAGCAGCACCCAAAGAATTAGAAGCTGCCATAACCCAGGCACGAGCAGCAGCTCGAGCTGCCACCTTAGCAGCAGATGGAACAGCATCAGTATCCCTGGCAGTAGCAGCAGCTGAAGACGCTGCAGAGGCAGCAGAAGCAGTAGCATTAGCAGCCATTCAAGCAGCAGCAAGTGCACCTGCATCAATTAGAGATGTAATGGCAAATATAGCCAAGGAATCATCAAAAGCAGCAAAGGCTGCAAAGGCAGCAGCAACAGCAGCAAAAGAAGCCAGCAAAGCAGGAGCATCTCAAGAAGCATTGATGGAAACAGCAGAAGCTGCCAAAGAAGTGGGGAAATCCTCAAACGATGCATTGGCGACATTATCAGCAATCCCCGCAGAAAAAGCAGCACAAATGACAGAAGAATCACGTTCAGCAATAGCAACAGCAAAAACAGTGGCAGTCATCTCAGGAGCAACAGCATTGTCAGTAGAATCAGTAGTAAAGGCAGCAACAGCAAACAACTCTGAAATAATGAAATCAACTACAAATGCAGCAGCAAGAAGTGCAACAGCAGCAGCAGGCGTTCAGCTTTCACTGGTATCAGGGACAAATGTAACCCCATCTACAGCAAGCCCCACACCAGGCAGCACTGCAGCATCAACCTTGGCAACAACAACAACAGCAGCAGCAGCATCACCTGTAGAAGTTAAAGCAAAGGAAACTGCAGTCGTGGCGTCAACAGCAGCAGCAGCGGCAGCGGCAGCAGCTGCCTCAGCAGCTGCGGCAGCTTCTGGACCAGCAGCATCCACAGCAGCCAGGAATGCAGCAGTAGCTGCAAAACAAGCAGCAAAGGCTGCTGCATTAGTTGCAGCAGGGGCAGCACCAGTGGAAACAGCAGCTGCAGCAGCAAGAAAAGCGGCTGAAGCAGCAGATCTGGCAGCACAAGCAGCCGTAGACGCAGCATTAAAACAAGGAACAGCAGGACAAACGCAGCAAGCAGCGCTGATAGCAGCATCAGCAATTAAGTCGGCAAATGCAGCAAAAACAGCAGCAGCAGCAGCAACGTCGGCAGCAGCTGCAAACGCAAATCCAGCAACAATCTCAGGAGCTGCTGAAGCTGCCAGATCAGTGGCCACAGCATCAAAAGAAGCAGTAGAACAGCTGCAGGACGTTTTATCACAGGCCACAGGCTCGACCGCAGCAGAGAAAGCAGCGATAGCAGGGGCACAGGCAGTGGCAGAGATGGCACAGGCAACAGCAGCAGTAGCCACAACAGCAGCGGAAACAGCAGAAGACGCAGCATCAGCAACATCTGCAACATCCGCGGCAGAACTCACAGCAATAATGACATCAGCAGCACAAGGGGCGGTGACATCGGCCTCAGCCGCAGCAACAGCAGCAGAGGCCCTCGCTGACCAAAGCAACGCAGCAGCAGCAGGTGGATCTGGATCTGGGTCTGGGTCTGGGTCTGGGTCTGGATCTGGATCTGGGTCTGGATCTGGGACTGGATCTGGGTCTGGGTCTGGATCTGGATCTGGAGCTAGTTCTGGGTCTGGGTCTGGGTCTGGAACAGGATCAAATCCAGGAAGCAACACAACAGGAGCTGCGAGCTACCATACGATCAGCCTGGTTTCTGTGGGGATCTCCGTCATCGCTGCTCTGCTTCTGTGAGGAGCAACATGACGCAGCTGCTGCACTGAAGGACTGACACGCTCAATTGTAGAATATCAAGATGTATTTATTCCTTTATTTTATCTCCAATTCATCGTGTGTGTACCAAAATTATACCATTTTATATTTGTCTTTGACAGGTCAGAAAAGTAAGATCAAAGGAAATGAGAAAGGGAACAATGATCAATATTTGAATAATCACTAATCAGTAATAGAGTTATTCAACTCTTTAAATGGCTGTAAATTATCCTATTTATTATCCTATTTATTGTGAGCATGGTTTGTACTGAATGAAACTGTTGTTATTCTATAGTTTATTGCAATTCATATTCGTAATTGTGACGGTTTTTGATTATAAATGAAAACAGCCGCTCTTGATCTAATTCATGAAAGAATGTGATTATGTCTTCATCAATAAATGAACAATTACTGCATTTTGCTTTGATCGTTGTTTTCTTTGCCGAGCAGCTCAAGCCCATCGAGGTTCCTCTGACTTTAATATGTGTTGAAAAACATTTGGTGAAGTTTTGGGGCTTTTAAATAAAAAGTACATTGATTGTAGTTTATAAACACAATTTGTATATAGAGCATAAACTTGACCAATTATTTAAGAGGAATAAATTATTTAAAAAAAAATTGATATTTCCTCTGTCTGAGTGGCTCCAGCTGCTCCTGACATGTTACATTCACCATAACATGAGGTCCCTGTCCTGGCTCCCAGTGGCCCCCTATCATCTCGGGGATCTGCATAAGATCACAGTCAAAATCAACTTCAGCTCAACCAGTGACAACATTCACATGTTAATGCCTCACTTTTAATCATCAAATACTGATCAAATTAAATGTAAAGTCTTCCTAATGAATGAGAACTTTAACTTTTTAATACTTTTACTTAGTTAAGAGTTAAGTTTCGTCCACATTCTGGTTTTCTATTATTTCAATCAAGTGAGTGAAGCGAGTGCTTTATCCACCACTGAGAACAATACGTACGTAATAAACTTGTAACTGGGTGTATGATCTATAATCTCTATGTATGACTATTAATAATAATTATCTCTGAAACACATTTTCCAGAGGTTCAGCTCGGTCACATCTCTATTATCTGTCATTGTGTATAAATCACAGCACATTCCTCTGAGCTGGTGAAAGGAGCATCGTGTGGTGTGAGGCGTGGTGCCACCCACACAACTTCACAAGAAAAGACAATTAGTGCAATTAGCACATTCCAAGAACGAGAGACTCCCTGAAGCCTCAGAGAACTAGAGGGTTTGTTGAGTAACAGAGGTTTGGCAGCAAGGTGAGTTCACCTGGTTCCCACCTTTAAACACAAAGGACACAAACCAACACAATTCTAGTCACTGATGAATCAACAGGAGGGAACCAATGTATTGATTTCATCTATTATTCTCTGACTATTTATTGATGCTATTTCAGGAGGCGTTGCTCTACATTCCAATGATCGGGTTCGAGTTTTCAAAGAATCTAAAATCCAAACATTCAAACACAACAAACAATTACTGGTCCTCTGAACGTGAAAGTTTAAAATCGAAATCAAAAAATCAAAGCCCTGATGAAATAAAAGTGACTGTATATAAAGACAATTTGGTCACGTCCCATCTGCGTCCATGGAGGAGGCTGGGTTCACGGCCCATCTGCGTCCATGGAGGAGGCTGGGTTCACGGCCCATCTGCGTCCATGGAGGAGGATGGGTTCACGTCCCATCTGCGTCCATGGAGGAGGATGGGTTCACGGCCCATCTGCGCCAATGTAGGAGGCTGGGTTCACGGCCCATCTGTGTCCATGGAGGAGGATGGGTTCACGGCCCATTTGCGTCCATGGAGGAGGCTGGGTTCACGGCCCATCTGCGTCCATGGAGGAGGATGGGTTCACGTCCCATCTGCGTCCATGGAGGAGGATGGGTTCACGGCCCATCTGCGCCAATGTAGGAGGCTGGGTTCACGGCCCATCTGTGTCAATGGAGGAGGATGGGTTCACGGCCCATTTGCGTCCATGGAGGAGGATGGGTTCACGTCCCATCTGCGTCCATGGAGGAGGTTGGGTATGGTATATTCTATGTAGCTGAGAGGTCGACGATGTTGTAGAAGTTGACGTTGATGAAGGAATCTCAGCGGATCTCGTTCTTGTTTGTATAATATGTTTATTATACAAAGTACAGCGGATCTGTACTTGTACTCTGTGTAATTACAATAAATTGAATCCATGCAATCCAATCCAAAAAACCTAATGGGCTATATGAACTGTATAAACACCTTTTTCCATGCTTCCAAGATCCACTACCTCTGCCAGTCTGATAATTCCTAAGTCAAAGGTCATCCCTAAAAGGTAGAGAACATGTAATGATTGATCTAGTGGAGCCTGATTCTGTATAACCAGAGCTTGTTTCTTAATTTTCTTATTATCCACCAGTTGTATTTGATTGAGTTTTCTAAGGACCTCTTGGTCCTGTTCTTTCTGGTCATGCTCCTTTTTCTTACACAGCCCCACCTAATCCCTTTTTCATTTAGTTGCCTCTGTACTTGTACTCTGTGTAATAACAATAAATTGAATCCATCCAATCCAATCCAAAAAACCTAATGGGCTATATGATCTGTATAAACACCTTTTTCCATGCTTCCAAGATCAACTACCTCTGCCAGTTTGCTCCACACTGTTAGGGGCAACCCCTTCTGTATTTTGGCTCGCAAAATTGACTGTTAGCCCTAACCCAAAAGATTGAAATCAGGGTGATTTCCTGTGACATTTCTCCACACTTGATGAGCTCTTGAAACATAGGCCCTCTGGTTTTCTTCCTGACCCAGTGGTTCAATCAATGTCAGGATGTACATTTGTAGGAACCGTCTCTTTTTCAGCGCTCTACACACTGACGTCCCCTGTGTTTCGTGTCGGAGGTCCTCGCGGCGTCTGCTCCAGAACCTGCTCCAGTCCCTGCCCCGCGCCGGAAGCTCCTGGCTGACGTCCCCTGTGTTCCAGCGTCTGAGGTCTGAGCGTGGTCTGCTCCAGTCCTGATTCTAGTCCCTGTCCTACCCTTGGGGTTCCCGGCAGACGCCACTCTGGTTCCGGCGTCGGAGATCCTCGCAGTGTAACATTTGTTCAGTCTGTTTGTTTGTATTCACTTCCTGTTTGATTTTGTTGTCCGGGTTCTTGTGTCCTGTGTCTAGCTTTACTTCCTGTTTGTTTCCCCACACACCTGTACCTTGTTTGTAATTAAGCACTCCCTATTTATACCCTGTGTTTCCCCTCACCTTCTGCCAGATTGTCATTGTCTCCGTCGTGTGTACATGCTCTCCAGCTTTTTCCTCCGTGTTTTGGACTACCTGCTTTTTGACTCTGCCTGGATTTATGACTTTGGATTTTGCCTTACCCCTGAATGGACTATTAAAGTAAAGTTAGATTTTTATACTTTATCTGGCTGTCTCCCGTGCTTCTTTTCTGCAACTGAGTCCCAGATTTGTAAAGAACCATCACACGCAGGGCCAGCTCCAGTTCCTGACCCACATCCGGGGCTGAGGTCGGAACTCTTGCCCTCTGCCCCTGACCGCTCTTTGGGCCACCCGTATGAGGAGCTTCAGGCTTGGCTCCTGACCGGCCCCCGGGCCGTCCACCAGAGCCCTTGTTTTCTGCCCTTGAGCAGCCACGGGGCCGCCCTTCCGAGCCTCAGAACCCTGACTTTGAGCGCCCGCGGTGCCGCCCTCCTGAGCCTCAGAACTCTGTCCTTGAACGGCCACGGTGCCGCCCTCCAGAGATTCAGAGCTCTGACTTTGAGAGGCCACGGCGCCGCCCCCCTGAGTCTCAGAACTCTGCCCCTGAGCGTCCTCCTGTGCCTCTGTGCTCAGCCCCTGAGCGACCACGGAGCCGTTGGCCCGAGACCCTGGGCACCTCCCGGATTCCCTCCTCCGGTTCCCCCCTCCTCCCGTCTCAGGTCATGTTATGGACCGTCTGGAATCCGGTCCTTGAGGGGGGGGGGGGGTACTGTGATGCTCGGTCATTTATGTTTATGGATTTCTGTCTCTTTTCGTTTTCTGTTTCCTGTTTTATTTTGTAGCCTTGCTTTCCCTGGGTCTTGTTCAAGCATCTCAGTGTGTCACTTCCTGTCTTTGATTGTCATCTCCAGTCCTCATGTGTTTCACCAGTGTGTAATTGCCCCTGCCTTCCTTCTGTGTATTTAAGCCTCTGTTTCCCTTTGTCTGGTGTCGGTTCGTTAGTTGTTTCTCTTCCTCGTTTCCACACGTTGTGAGATATGATTTTTCTTGTCCAGCTTTCTCGACCAGCTTGTCCTTCTTCCTCGTTCTCCGTGCGCTTTGTCACCAGTGTTACCTGTTAGTGTTCCTGGTTTGTTTCTATCTTGTTTCAAGCAGTGTTAATTTCGTTGACGTAAACTATAACGAAAACTATTCGTTAACAACCTTTTTTCCATGATGAAGACGTAACGAAAACGGATCTTTGAAAATAAAAACTATGACTAAATCTATTCTTAACTTTCGTTGACGAGACGAGACGAGACGAAAATGTTGGTGGTTGACTAAGTCACAATAATTTTTAAAACATCGTCGTATCAGGCAGGGGTGGACTGGCCATCTGGCATACCGGGCATCGTCCCAGTGGACCGTTGACCCAATGTGGGCCGGTCTGGTCCGCTATGTATTTATTTTTATTTTTTTTCTCTTCTTCCTCTCTAAATTCCCTCCAATTGGGCCGGCCAATTGGCTACAGAGGGCTAGCAGTGTATTGCCAGCATCGACACATATTATTGGTCTATTGTTTGTCATTGTCAATCAGTCATGGGCTGACAGGCTCAGAGAGCCCTGACAGTGCTGTCAATCACAACACAAACCAGGGTGGGGCGGACCTCATGGCATTGGCGGGGGAGTCGGGACGGGCTGCTGCTGAGACAGAAACTTAAAATGGATGATAAGAGTAAAAAACGCCCGGGTGGCGCTGAGAAGCATCGGGAAAGAAAGCTGAAGTCTCTGGAGGTGGAGGCTGCTCCATGTGCCCAACTGACGGACCTGTGTGGAGCCGGTTCACCGCCCAGCAGCAGCAGGTGACCCGGGAGACGAGCGAGGAGGACTGGACATGAGGAGCGAGTGGAGGCAGACATGGTAAGAAACATGGCCTGGGGCTGGCTTGACTACATTGTTGAGACATGTCCAAAACAAAATAGAAAACGTTTTGATTTTGTTTTAATATGCCGAATTATGATATTATGGGTTATTATTGTTCAGATGATTTAGCTAAGCTAGCTAAGAGCGGCTAATGTCGTTTACTGTTGCCATAGCAACAGTAAACTTTCTGAGCTGTAAATAGAGATGCAGAATCAAGTTGTATTGAAAACAATACAAGTAAACCTATAGGGAATAATTTGTTTAATTTGAAATATTTGCCAGTTATTATCACACATTGTCATTGTTAATCATATATAATCATTATGGATGTAGTAATTCATTATTTGTCATTTTAATAATTCTTTTCAGAAGTTTTATTGTGCTTATGTGTTGATCCTCAATGGTGTGATCATGTACACTAAATGATAAATTTTTCTCCATTACAGGTTGTTGTGATATATTTGAGGAGTCGTTCTCCCTCTGTTTTACATGTGGACATTCAGGACCACTGTTAGAATTTGGTAAGTTTATCATGTATTTTTTAATGTATAAATTCATACTTCATAATTATAATAATTTTCAAAAGGTTTTAAAAGAGAAACACATCCAAAAAGTTCTCAACTCTAGGTGCAGGACAGAGGAAAACATTATAATGTGTCCATGTCCTTCTCAGGTTGACCACTTGACATGGTGATCCATGTTCGAGGACTTGCTCTCTGTCTGCCTCCACTCTCTGCCTTTACTGTACCAAAGTTTGTCTGTTGAGTCTCCTCTAGTCTGGTGAGTAAATCATTTTTTATGTTTTATGAAATCATACTTAATTTGTGATGATTAGAGACATTATAATGTATCCATGTCCTTCTCAGGTTGACCACTTGACATGTGAGAGCCTGAGGAGTTGTTTTCCAGACACAGGTAGAGCTGGCAGGGGCGTCACCCTGGGCCTGTCCTTTTGGGCTGGGCTTCAGCTGCAGATCTAAAGGCTGCTTCAAGGGGCATGGGCCTCAGCCTTTTTCTTTGCTTCTGCACCTTACAACATACATCAAACCTCATTTTCACACATCCAAACACTGTTAACACCACTGACGATTAACATATTTTACACATCCCACTACGTAGTTAGAGCTATCTTGATTTGGAGTTAAATAAATTTACTTTTGGCTTGAGAGGTTTGTGTGTGGCCTCCCTTCTTGTTGCCATCTTTGAGCTAGGTGGTAACAGTAGTATGCATGAGAGAAGACGCCGCGAGATTTGTGGACTTCTATTTGGTGTCCGCTGATAATGTAGTGGGCTGGTCTGGACAGACAATGCCAGGGATGAATTTTTGTCCCAGTCCACCCCTGGTATCAGGCCGTCATGAAGTATCAGGAGAGGGCGAGTGAGTCTGTGTGTGTGTCTGTGTGTGTGTGTGTGTGTGTGTGTGTGTGTGTGTGCCTGTGAGCTCCCAGATAGCGCACCGGTCCTGTCTCCTCTGCTGAATGAAGTCTGCACTGAACGTTATGAATGAAACAATTCAGTCTCGAATCACACGCCATCGTCCCTGCACGTGATGTAAACAACGGTACCGGCTCGTGCTATAGTACTTCCTGGTACGTCACTCCAGCAGGATTATGGGAGATGTAGTCCAATCTCCAGCCATGGGTTTGAAGCTCCTGTCTCCTGAACACAGCACCTTTCCCAAAGGTATCAAATGCTAGCAGGTAATATGTGTTGTTATTCCGGAAACATTCAATTATATAATATAATATATATGTGGGTAGAGTGGTCTTCCTCAAACCAAAGGTTGGGGTTCAATCTTGTGCAAGATACTGAACCCTCAAATGGGCCCTCATACATGTTGAATGCAATAATTATAAATAACTTGTATATATGACTTTCTTATGACTTCTGGCATGCGATGATTTCGCAACGGACGTGCCATGTGCTATATTTGTCGCATTGCACATGCCCGAGTTTCAGGGATAGGAAGGGAGCGAGATGGCTCACTCCTCAGCTACTTCCATCAGCACCTCCGGTAAAACAAAGTTTATTACAGCTGCGCGAATAACACGCGCTATGAGGTAACTGAACGATCGAATATTAAATTCGCAGGCAACTATTTTGTCTTCGGATTGTCGACTACAATCTGGTGCACTTTGAGGAAGTAAATATGTCAGAATCTACTGTTGGTGGTCATAATCTACTTGTGGTGTGAGAAACAGTTTATAGACACACTGAGCAGTACCCGGGTTTTCCTTTCCGCAGATTAACGTCTTGGCGATGTCCGACTCGGGAAACCTTCTTTGAAAATTTCTGAACATCTTTCATTGGACGTGAGAGAGTGGTGGTTTACTGTTGTGTCAAGACACCACAACACTTCTGTGCGCAGCGTTGTCGTAAGGCCTGCATGATTATGGCCAAAATCATAATTACGATTATTTAGATCAATATTAATATCATGATTATTCATACATTTTAGGAACAATATATTTTTTTATAGCGTTTTTATGTTTAAATGCACAAGAACACTGCTTTCACTTCCATGTTGTGCTACATTCCAGCTAATGTACACATCTTTCATTAGGTCCTGGGCAATCGACTCTCCTGTCGGTTCTTATGGGAAAAAATGTCTGTAAGCATCGACTCTTCATTGCAAATTACAATCGATGCAGTGAATTGTCAGGGACATGTAGGGCTCCATTGTTGTGCTTGATCATTGCTCACAGTATTTATGGGACACCTGTCTTTGGCCAAATTCAATGCGATCGCATCCGTTATTCCAGTGTGTCTTTGGGAAGGGGATGGATATGCTGTTGCACCATCCATGGTCGTTTATGGTTTTCTCTGTTGACGTTGGACATGGACGGAGATTCAGGGAGGTAATGTTAGCTTTGGCCTTGATGCACTTGTTGTACTATGGTTTGTGGGTTGTTTTTTTCAGGTGGTTAAACTAGGTAGTTGTATTGCTATGCGGCGGAAACACAACTCTAAACGCACTCTGGCATGATTTGTTCTTGGTTATCATCACTTGCCCTAAATTCCCAAACTACCAAACAACATATGATGATCCTTTTCGAAGGACTAGCTCCTCGATAATTGATTTACCGTTCACATGACACCGTGACTGGCTACTCTCTGTCTCTACTCTTCTAAGAAATACCTGAACTGGCTGCAGACAAAACTTTTGTCATGGCTACCGCTGCAGGGTGCGTGCATGACAACTCCCACTTAGTTCTCCCTCTGGTGGTTAGCGAATGTTAGTCGAAAAAGCGCTTGATTGGATATCGCTGATGATCATGCAATTCGATTAATTGTGCAGCCCTAGTTGTTGTGGCTCCCATTGTCACTCTGAGGTCTGTAGAAGTTGAAGCAGAGGGAAAAAATAAATTGTTGCATTTCAGGTGGTTTGCTGGACTTAGAGTGTTAAATTCTGGGGTATAGGTTGCCATGTGCCAAGTTCACAATATATTCTCCTACAGCCAGGGCAGTTGGGGGGAACCTCACCAGGCAGTATATAGTCTCCCGCGACAATGTGCCTACAGCGAATGACCACACCACGGGGGTGCATGGTGCGCATCACAGTTTCACAGGTAGCATATTCTCCTGCAGGCATGCGCCATGGAGAATGGCCCCACCGCGGCGGTGAATGCTACCATAATCAGTTTCACAAGGTAACATATTCTTCTGCAGGCATGCGCCTATGTAGCATATAGTGGCATGGCACACATAACAGGCTCACTAGGTAGCATATTCTCCAGCAGGCATGCGCCTATGGAGAATAGCCACACCGCAGTGGCGTGGAACACATAACAGGCCCACTAGGTAGCATAGCCACACCGCAGTGGCGTGGAACACATAACAGGCTCACTAGGTAGCATATTCTCCAGCAGGCCTGCGCCTATGGAGAATAGCCACACCGCAGTGGCGTGGAACACATAACAGGCCCACTAGGTAGCATATTCTCCAGCAGGCATGCGCCTATGGAGAATAGCCACACCGCAGTGGCGTGGAACACATAACAGGCTCACTAGGTAGCATAGCCACACCGCAGTGGCGTGGAACACATAACAGGCTCACTAGGTAGCATATTCTCCAGCAGGCATGCGCCTATGGAGAATAGCCACACCGCAGTGGCGTGGAACACATAACAGGCTCACTAGGTAGCATAGCCACACCGCAGTGGCGTGGAACACATAACAGGCTCACTAGGTAGCATATTCTCTAGCAGGCATGCGCCTATGGAGAAGAGCCACACCGCAGTGGCGTGGAACACATAACAGGCTCACTAGGTAGCATATTCTCCTGCAGGCATGCGCCTATGGAGAATAGCCACACCGCAGTGGCGTGGAACACATAACAGGCTCACTAGGTAGCATATTCTCCAGCAGGCATGCGCCTATGGAGAATAGCCACACCGCAGTGGCGTGGAACACATAACAGGCTCACTAGGTAGCATATTCTCCAGCAGGCCTGCGCCTATGGAGAATAGCCACACCGCAGTGGCGTGGAACACATAACAGGCCCACTAGGTAGCATAGCCACACCGCAGTGGCGTGGAACACATAACAGGCTCACTAGGTAGCATATTCTCCGGCAGGCATGCGCCTATGGAGAATAGCCACACCGCAGTGGCGTGGAACACATAACAGGCTCACTAGGTAGCATAGCCACACCGCAGTGGCGTGGAACACATAACAGGCTCACTAGGTAGCATATTCTCCAGCAGGCATGCGCCTATGCAGAATAGCCACACCGCAGTGGCGTGGAACACATAACAGGCTCACTAGGTAGCATAGCCACACCGCAGTGGCGTGGTACACATAACAGGCTCACTAGGTAGCATATTCTCCAGCAGGCATGCGCCTATGGAGAATAGCCACACCGCAGTGGCGTGGAACACATAACAGGCTCACTAGGTAGCATATTCTCCAGCAGGCATGCGCCTATGGAGAATAGCCACACCGCAGTGGCGTGGAACACATAACAGGCTCACTAGGTATCATATTCTCCAGCAGGCATGCGCCTATGGAAAAAACCACACCGCAGTGGCGTGGAACACATAACAGGCTCACTAGGTAGCATATTCTCCAGCAGGCATGCGCCTATGGAGAATAGCCACACCGCAGTGGCGTGGAACACATAACAGGCTCACTAGGTAGCATAGCCACACCGCGGTGGCGTGGAACACATAACAGGCTCACTAGGTAGCATATTCTCCAGCAGGCATGCGCCTATGGAGAATAGCCAAACCGCAGTGGCGTGGAACACATAACAGGCTCACTAGGTAGCATAGCCACACCGCAGTGGCGTGGAACACATAACAGGCTCACTAGGTAGCATATTCTCTAGCAGGCATGCGCCTATGGAGAATAGCCACACCGCAGTGGCGTGGAACACATAACAGGCTCACTAGGTAGCATATTCTCCTGCAGGCATGCGCCTATGGAGAATAGCCACACCGCAGTGGCGTGGAACACATAACAGGCTCACTAGGTAGCATATTCTCCAGCAGGCATGCGCCTATGGAGAATAGCCACACCGCAGTGGCGTGGAACACATAACAGGCTCACTAGGTAGCATATTCTCCAGCAGGCCTGCGCCTATGGAGAATAGCCACACCGCAGTGGCGTGGAACACATAACAGGCCCACTAGGTAGCATAGCCACACCGCAGTGGCGTGGAACACATAACAGGCTCACTAGGTAGCATATTCTCCAGCAGGCATGCGCCTATGGAGAATAGCCACACCGCAGTGGCGTGGAACACATAACAGGCTCACTAGGTAGCATAGCCACACCGCAGTGGCGTGGAACTGATAACAGGCTCACTAGGTAGCATATTCTCCAGCAGGCATGCGCCTATGCAGAATAGCCACACCGCAGTGGCGTGGAACACATAACAGGCTCACTAGGTAGCATAGCCACACCGCAGTGGCGTGGTACACATAACAGGCTCACTAGGTAGCATATTCTCCAGCAGGCATGCGCCTATGGAGAATAGCCACACCGCAGTGGCGTGGAACACATAACAGGCTTACTAGGTAGCATAGCCACACCGCAGTGGCGTGGAACACATAACAGGCTCACTAGGTAGCATATTCTCCAGCAGGCATGCGCCTATGGAGAATAGCCACACCGCAGTGGCGTGGAACACATAACAGGCTCACTAGGTAGCATATTCTCCAACAGGCATGGGCCTATGGAGAATAGCCACACCGCAGTGGCGTGGAACACATAACAGGCTCACTAGGTAGCATAGCCACACCGCAGTGGCGTGGAACACATAACAGGCTCACTAGGTAGCATATTCTCCAGCAGGCATGCGCCTATGGAGAATAGCCACACCGCAGTGGCGTGGAACACATAACAGGCTCACTAGGTAGCATAGCCACACCGCAGTGGCGTGGAACACATAACAGGCTCACAAGGTAGCATATTCTCCGGCAGGCATGCGCCTATGGAGAATAGCCACACCGCAGTGGCGTGGAACACATAACAGGCTCACTAGGTAGCATAGCCACACCGCAGTGGCGTGGAACACATAACAGGCTCACTAGGTAGCATATTCTCTAGCAGGCATGCGCCTATGGAGAATAGCCACACCGCAGTGGCGTGGAACACATAACAGGCTCACTAGGTAGCATATTCTCCAGCAGGCCTGCGCCTATGGAGAATAGCCACACCGCAGTGGCGTGGAACACATAACAGGCCCACTAGGTAGCATATTCTCCAGCAGGCATGCGCCTATGGAGAATAGCCACACCGCAGTGGCGTGGAACACATAACAGGCTCACTAGGTAGCATAGCCACACCGCAGTGGCGTGGAACACATAACAGGCTCACTAGGTAGCATATTCTCCAGCAGGCATGCGCCTATGGAGAATAGCCACACCGCAGTGGCGTGGAACAAATAACAGGCTCACTAGGTAGCATAGCCACACCGCAGTGGCGTGGAACAGATAACAGGCTCACTAGGTAGCATATTCTCCTGCAGGCATGCGCCTATGGAGAATAGCCACACCGCAGTGGCGTGGAACACATAACAGGCTCACTAGGTAGCATATTCTCCAGCAGGCATGCGCCTATGCAGAATAGCCACACCGCAGTGGCGTGGAACACATAACAGGCTCACTAGGTAGCATAGCCACACCGCAGTGGCGTGGAACACATAACAGTCTCACTAGGTAGCATTTTCTCCAGCAGGCATGCGCCTAAGGAGAATAGCCACACCGCAGTGGCGTGGAACACATAACAGGCCCACTAGGTAGCATATTCTCCAGCAGGCATGCGCCTATGGAGAATAGCCACACCGCAGTGGCGTGGAACACATAACAGGCTCACTAGGTAGCATAGCCACACCGCAGTGGCGTGGAACACATAACAGGCTCACTAGGTAGCATATTCTCCAGCAGGCATGCGCCTATGGAGAATAGCCACACCGCAGTGGCGTGGAACACATAACAGGCTCACTAGGTAGCATATTCTCTAGCAGGCATGCGCCTATGGAGAAGAGCCACACCGCAGTGGCGTGGAACACATAACAGGCTCACTAGGTAGCATATTCTCCTGCAGGCATGCGCCTATGGAGAATAGCCACACCGCAGTGGCGTGGAACACATAACAGGCTCACTAGGTAGCATATTCTCTAGCAGGCATGCGCCTATGGAGAAGAGCCACACCGCAGTGGCGTGGAACACATAACAGGCTCACTAGGTAGCATATTCTCCTGCAGGCATGCGCCTATGGAGAATAGCCACACCGCAGTGGCGTGGAACACATAACAGGCTCACTAGGTAGCATATTCTCCAGCAGGCATGCGCCTATGGAGAATAGCCACACCGCAGTGGCGTGGAACACATAACAGGCTCACTAGGTAGCATATTCTCCAGCAGGCCTGCGCCTATGGAGAATAGCCACACCGCAGTGGCGTGGAACACATAACAGGCCCACTAGGTAGCATAGCCACACCGCAGTGGCGTGGAACACATAACAGGCTCACTAGGTAGCATATTCTCCAGCAGGCATGCGCCTATGCAGAATAGCCACACCGCAGTGGCGTGGAACACATTACAGGCTCACTAGGTAGCATAGCCACACCGCAGTGGCGTGGAACACATAACAGGCTCACTAGGTAGCATATTCTCCAGCAGGCATGCGCCTATGGAGAATAGCCACACCGCAGTGGCGTGGAACACATAACAGGCTCACTAGGTATCATATTCTCCAGCAGGCATGCGCCTATGGAGAAAAGCCACACCGCAGTGGCGTGGAACACATAACAGGCTCACTAGGTAGCATATTCTCCAGCAGGCCTGCGCCTATGGAGAATAGCCACACCGCAGTGGCGTGGAACACATAACAGGCCCACTAGGTAGCATATTCTCCAGCAGGCATGCGCCTATGGAGAATAGCCACACCGCAGTGGCGTGGAACACATAACAGGCTCACTAGGTAGCATAGCCACACCGCGGTGGCGTGGAACACATAAAAGGCTCACTAGGTAGCATATTCTCCAGCAGGCATGCGCCTATGGAGAATAGCAACACCGCAGTGGCGTGGAACACATAACAGGCTCACTAGGTAGCATAGCCACACCGCAGTGGCGTGGAACACATAACAGGCTCACTAGGTAGCATATTCTCTAGCAGGCATGCGCCTATGGAGAATAGCCACACCGCAGTGGCGTGGAACACATAACAGGCTCACTAGGTAGCATATTCTCCTGCAGGCATGCGCCTATGGAGAATAGCCACACCGCAGTGGCGTGGAACACATAACAGGCTCACTAGGTAGCATATTCTCCAGCAGGCATGCGCCTATGGAGAATAGCCACACCGCAGTGGCGTGGAACACATAACAGGCTCACTAGGTAGCATATTCTCCAGCAGGCCTGCGCCTATGGAGAATAGCCACACCGCAGTGGCGTGGAACACATAACAGGCCCACTAGGTAGCATAGCCACACCGCAGTGGCGTGGAACACATAACAGGCTCACTAGGTAGCATATTCTCCAGCAGGCATGCGCCTATGGAGAATAGCCACACCGCAGTGGCGTGGAACACATAACAGGCTCACTAGGTAGCATAGCCACACCGCAGTGGCGTGGAACTGATAACAGGCTCACTAGGTAGCATATTCTCCAGCAGGCATGCGCCTATGCAGAATAGCCACACCGCAGTGGCGTGGAACACATAACAGGCTCACTAGGTAGCATAGCCACACCGCAGTGGCGTGGTACACATAACAGGCTCACTAGGTAGCATATTCTCCAGCAGGCATGCGCCTATGGAGAATAGCCACACCGCAGTGGCGTGGAACACATAACAGGCTCACTAGGTAGCATATTCTCCAGCAGGCATGCGCCTATGGAGAATAGCCACACCGCAGTGGCGTGGAACACATAACAGGCTTACTAGGTAGCATAGCCACACCGCAGTGGCGTGGAACACATAACAGGCTCACTAGGTAGCATATTCTCCAGCAGGCATGCGCCTATGGAGAATAGCCACACCGCAGTGGCGTGGAACACATAACAGGCTTACTAGGTAGCATAGCCACACCGCAGTGGCGTGGAACACATAACAGGCTCACTAGGTAGCATATTCTCCAACAGGCATGGGCCTATGGAGAATAGCCACACCGCAGTGGCGTGGAACACATAACAGGCTCACTAGGTAGCATAGCCACACCGCAGTGGCGTGGAACACATAACAGGCTCACTAGGTAGCATATTCTCCAGCAGGCATGCGCCTATGGAGAATAGCCACACCGCAGTGGCGTGGAACACATAACAGGCTCACTAGGTAGCATAGCCACACCGCAGTGGCGTGGAACACATAACAGGCTCACTAGGTAGCATATTCTCCAGCAGGCATGCGCCTATGCAGAATGGCCACACCGCAGTGGTGTGGAACACATAACAGGCTCACTAGGTAGCATATTCTCCAGCAGGCATGCGCCTATAGAGAATAGCAACACCGCAGTGGCGTGGAACACATAACAGGCTCACTAGGTAGCATAGCCACACCGCAGTGGCGTGGAACACATAACAGGCTCACTAGGTAGCATATTCTCCAGCAGGCATGCGCCTATGGAGAATAGCCACACCGCAGTGGCGTGGAACACATAACAGGCTCACTAGGTAGCATATTCTCCAGCAGGCATGCGCCTATGGAGAATGGCCACACCGCGGCGGTGAATGGCGCACACATAGCAGATACCGATCCGTACGTCAGGCTCCGACTATGTGCAGTTTTGGGGGGTTACAAGTATTTGCTCATCACTCCCATCATTCCTGTGTAATCATATGGGGGAGTGATTAAGTTGGAGCCTAGACGCCAAACACTAAATCTGTTGTAATAAATATATTACATGATCAAACGTGAGTTGTCTGACAGAAATATGGCGACGCCTGCGAGCTAGTTCTGGCAGGCAACTCGAGCTGCGCTGCGCCAATCACGTGACATACATCATGTGACATACATCATGTGACATACCACAATCTCCACAACCATCTTTAATACACACCCACCTTATCAGGTGGTCTATTTAACCAGAGAGACATTTCCCATCAACCCCTCTTGCTCGCACCGCTGCTGCAGTATTGCTACCTGTTGCTTCAGTCCCTCCACCACCCCAGCATCCACCTGTAGGCTCCAACGGGGGGTTACAAGTATTTGCTCATCACTCCCATCATTCCTGTGTAATCATATGGGGGAGTGATTAAGTTGGAGCCTAGACGCCAAACACCAAATCTGTTGTAATAAATATATTACATGATCAAACGTGAGTTGTCTGACAGAACTAGACTAAAACTAAAAAAGATAAAAATGACTAAATGTGACTAAAACACATTTTTGTTAACAACCTCTGCATCCTGGGTCCATCTCCTTCCACAAACCTTAACATTTTAACTGAATACAGCATGACAGAGAAATGTGCTCTATCAATATCCTTACAATACCTTATAAATGAAAGCAGGTTAAAATGTGAATCAGTAATAATAACTATAAATGAGAACACAAACAAATATATAAAAATGCAGAGTTTGTTGATCAGACTGGAGACAGTAGCTGCAGATGTCAGCAAGCCCCATGCCGTGTTGCACCGGCCAGCTGCCTTCTCGTCTGTCCAACTCAAATCCACTCATCGTAAGGGAAAAGAAACAAAAAAAGATTTAGTATCTGTACGTCCTTTACGTCCTTTTAACAGAAACAGAAGCGATTCAGTATGATTTGCACACATCAGCACCCGTTATTTGCCAGCATTTATGTCAACAGATGTTTTTCTCCTTTATACACCCGTCATAATTTCATACCATGCATCATCAATGTATAATTTAGTTTATTTCATTCTAATAATATCTTTAAATCTCAATAGTTTATTATTTATTCACGGCTTTATTAAAACTCAACAGTCCTTTCATAAACAAATATATATTTATGATTCTCTGTCTGTGCATCACACATGTTTCACTCCATGTGAGTCATTAGTGTAGATAGGGACACTCTTAATAAAAACATATTGGCAGTCTCTAATCAATGCAAACAATCTCCTCACGTTATCACCTTAAAACAAAATTTAGACTATCTCTCCTTCTATCAAATTATCATTACCCAGTATTTAAAGTCCAAAAATGTCAAATTAAACCCAATTTGTTCCCAAAGTAAACCCTTAGTCTAAATAGTGTCGAATTTAATGACAACCAAATGAAACAAGAAAGTTCAAGCGGTAAAAGATTTTGTTTAGAACTACAGACATATTCAATTTAGCTGAATTAAACAAGCAATTTTATTTCATAATACTGTCTGCACAATTTCACTTTCACTTTACTAACCCTAACCCTAACAATTTGTGATTCTGTCAAACAGAGGCCCAGAGCGAGATTAATGAGTAACCCTCATTGTATGAACAACGCAGAGACAGGACCCCATGGTTTAGTAAAGATAGACTTTTGGAGCCTTAATGAATATGTGATTTGCTCCATTTGGTAGATGTTCCATACTTTTTGGGTCCATATATTGTATGTGGGGGGGTCTGGTTTTAACCATTTGATAGTTTTACACTTCAATGCTGCTGTGAGTAGTATGTTTAGTAGGTATTCTTTGGCCCTCCAGTCCAGGCCTTCAGGCATTGCTCCCAGTAGTGATACTGTGGGGTCTTGTGGGATGTCCTGTTGGAATATCTCTTTGAGGGCATCAAAGACTTCTCTCCTGTATGTGTTTAACTTAGGGCAGTACATCAGCGGCGCTCTGTCTCGGGCTCTCCTCAGGATCTCTACAGCATCTCCGTCATTGTGTAGTTTAGCGATGATCATTCATGGTTTCTCCCGGTCTCCCGGTTTCCTGGTGGCGAGTGCGATCGGTCAATCTTTATATCCCGGTCCATCTGCAGGACTTCTTTGATAACTTTAGTAACTGTTTTGGTGGAGCTGGAGTCCGGTTGCTCTTGAATGCCAGCTATACGGATGTTGCAGCGTCTCATTCTCCCCTCCATGTCCTCGCATCGGACTGTTCTGTCTTTGGAGGCTAGTTACCGTAGCTTGTTTAGTCGCCACCTCGTCGGACCATGCTGATAAGCCGCCCTTAATGTCTTTTAATTCGGTTTTCATGTGGTCAACTTCTGCCGTGTTGTTAGCAATTTCGGACCGCACCGCTTGTAACTCGGACTTCAGGGCATGGAAATCTTCCGCTAACGCACTTTTAATTTCCTTTCTTATAATCTCTCCCTTTAGGGAAGATAAGATATCCGCTTTCATTCTTTCAGTGGTCATACCTGGGCTTTCACCTCGGGTGGGGGAAGGTTGGTCCGTATCACCTGGTGGTCTCTATCTCGTGCTTCTTGTAGGCCGCGATGAGCTAGCGCCGGATTTATATTTGTATTTTTGAAGCTTTTCCGCCATTTAAAACGACGTATCTTGCATGAGTTCGCTTATGACCTCTTTGTGTTGTCCTCGGTGAGCTTTGTGGCTGATGTTTGTGCAATTGTGGCGTTTTTTTATGAAAATATTGTAGCTTCTGCAGGAAGCTACAATATTTGCGTCCCATATATATGCGTCCCATCTGCGTCCATGGAGGAGGATGGGTTCACGGCCCATCTGAGTACATGGAGGAGGATGGGTTCACAGCCCATCTGTGAACATGGAGGAAGATGGAATCACGTCCCACCTGCATCCATGGAGGGGGATGGGTTCACGTCCCCTCTGCGTCCATGGACTCAGGACCCTTTGGTCCCACTTGTGGGAGCCGTCATCTTGTTTATGACTGAAACATGGAGTACTGATGTTTTGCTCGGTTGATTAAATGTAAAATCAAATCAAATCAAATACATTATAAAAACGTGCATGTATATTTTCTGCTGCAAGACTCTGTTTGGCCCCTACGGGCGCTGTGGCTGCTGAGCAGCAGGAGGGCAGGTTTTTACTTCCGGTGGGCAGAAGAAGAAGAAGGCTAACGTTAGCTAGCTGCTGGCTCAGATGACGCGCTGTCGTTATTTTGTCGTGTATTTCTGCTCAAAGTGAGACTGAAGGTGAACGGAGACGCCCCCTGGCGGCCGTCAGGACCCGCTGTGTGTCGTGTTGTTGATTAATTGCGGAGTTTGCAGGCGGTTGTTGTGTTTCCGTGCAGCGGGAGGAGGTCGCGTCTCCTCCGGTCAGCTGTCCGTCCCCTCCCCGGCAGGTGAGTCCCTCTCGCGGCCTCTCCACGGGAACTTTCCTGTGGAGGAGTTCAGCTTCACAATGAGTTACGGACACAAAGTGACCGACACACAGGGACAGACACACAGGGACCGACACAAAGAGCCTGAAGACACAAGTGTGTGAGAACAAACCACAGCTCCAGCTGCTCTAGAAACTCACATTGATCCACATCTGTCTGTGTTTGATGCTGAGGACAAACCTCTGGCTGGACACATGTCCTCTCTGCTGGAGACCAACTGACTGAAGCAGAAAGAAAGAGCAACTGACAGAGACACAACTAAGAGAGTGAATGAACCAGATCAGAAGCAGGAGCTGCGTTTCACTGTCTGTGCTCTTCTCTCTGCAGCGCTGGTGATGGCCGCTCCCGTCAACCTGCAGACTCCCAGTAAGAGCTGGGAGCTGAGCCTGTACGAGCTGCACCGGAGTCCACAGGTACCACAGACACGTTCTTACCCTCCATTCAACTGGGACAGACAGGATTCAACAGGTTGTGATCAAAATATGAACGGGTTTGGTTTGAACAGTCCCGATGGTAGAGCGGTCGTCGGTTTGATCCCGGTCTTATTCCTCTGCATGCCGATGTGTCCTTGGGCAAGATACTGAATTGCCCCCTCGTAGAAGACGTGCTGCCCATATAAATATAAATACAGACCATGTAGCATGTGTGTGTCCAGGAGGCGATCATGGACGGGACGGAGGTGGCGGTGTCCCCTCGCTCTCTGCACAGCGAGCTCATGTGTCCCATCTGTCTGGACATGCTGAAGAACACCATGACCACCAAGGAGTGTCTGCACCGCTTCTGCTCCGACTGCATCGTCACGGCGCTGCGATCCGGGTGAGAGCTCAGTCTGTCCTCACGTCCAGCTCATTCAGAATGTAGAGCAGTACTCATGAGCGACCACTTCCATACCTTCTCCTATTAGTCTCCTCTGAGAAATCACATAGAGCTCCGGCTGTGGAAGGGAAATAATACCTCAACCCAACAGGAGGTTCTCTCCTCACTGTGACCTAAACGAATGATAATACACGAGTGTACATGCAAATATTCACATAACCGTACGAGTATCTGTATATTTTTGAATTATTCCGGTTGATGCTCAAAGCTCCTCCCTCCTCAGGAACAAAGAGTGCCCGACCTGCAGGAAGAAGCTGGTTTCCAGACGCTCGCTGCGTCGAGACTCAAACTTTGATGCACTGATCTCGAAGATCTACCCGAGCCGCGAGGAGTACGAGGCCCACCAGCGCCGAGTCCTGGACCGACTGAACCGGCTGCACAACAAGGAGGCGCTGAGCTCCAGCATCGAGGAGGGGCTCCGCCAGCAAGCACGCTACAGGTCCGAGAGCTGGGCGCCGGCAGGGGGGGGCGATCAGAGGGTCGGCTCCGCTGTGGGAGGTTCACCCGTCAGGCAGAGCAGCGAGTTCAAGAGCCAAAGAGAAACAACTTCATAATCATAACAAACTCTATTTATAGAGCACCTTTCAAAACCAAAGTTCCAAGGTGCTTCACAAAATACAAATATAGAAAGTCATAAAGACTCCACATTATACTCATCTATGCAATCAAACAAAACGAGTAAATGTATGATATTAAACATCTCAATAATAAACTATGGCAATCTGCACAGAAGAGGCTTAAACCCCTGAATGAACTGAGCTGAAGTTGAGTTAAAGATTTGATTTCACAGAGATGAACAGAATCTGGTTCTGAAGTCTGCGGCTGTTTGAACTTCTTCAGCTTCTTTCATTAACCTGAACAATCACAGTCGTGTGGTCGAGAGCCAGCGAGGGGGTGTGGTCCAGTTCACTCATCATTGATCACAATCAACCACAAATCATCAGAGACTTTCATATTCAGACTTTAGAGCCCAACTTTACAAAATCTAAATGAAACAACAGTTTTATCTTCTGAGCGCCACAGACACGGGAAGGTCATGTGATGTGAGGATCTCATCTCATTGGCTGAGCAGCTGGAAACAGCAGCATGGTGTATTCAGTAAAATGAGACGATAGAGTCGCATGTCAGCGTCACATGGGCTGATTGTTATCATGGTGGTTTGTTGTGATGATTCTGAAGAGGATTGTGGTTTTGTTGTAACCTGTTGACCGCTCTGCAGAAACCACCGGGTGAAGAAGCCGACTCAGGAAAGTGACAACACCACCTTCAGCGGGGGGGAGGACAACGGGGACGCCCGCTCTCACCTGTCCCACGACTCCGCCCCCTCACACCCCCCCCACCAATGTGGTCAGACGCCCTCAGAGGCGGGGCCAAGCCGCAAGAAGCCGCGGGTGTCGGAGGACGGCTCGGGCCCCGAGGCCGACAGCGGGAGCCCAACGCCTCCTGTGAGACGCCTTCAAGAGGGGGGGGCCTCGGAGATCGAGCTGGTCTTCAGACCCCACCCACAGCTGGTCCACGCCCAAGACTACAACCAGACCAGGTGTGTGTGTGTGTGTGTGTGTGGTGATTGAGAGAACCATCTGGTCTTGTCTCTGATTGGATCTTCTTCTGGTGCAGGTTCGTGAAGACGACAGCGAACGCCACAGTGGACCACCTGTCCAAGTACCTGGCTCTGCGCATCGCTCTGGAGGACGGACAGACCAACAGGGAGGAGGGAGGGAGGGAGGAGGGAGGTGGGGGAGAGGAGAGAGCAGCAGAGGGAGGAGGAGAAAGTGGAGGAGCAGCGGGCGGCGGAGGCAAAGGGTCGAGTCTGGGCGGAGTCAGTGAGAAACAGTACACCATCTACATCATGACCAGAGGAGGACAGCTGTCTGTGAGTAGCTATGAGATTTAAATAACATTAAAGCTCAAGTTGTACAGATTTTAGAGACAGGAAGCATATGAAGATTCTCCAGGAAATGACATCACAGGAAGAGAGGGACATTCTGCTAAAATTGTCCCCTCACATGACAGACTGACTGACTGACTGACTGACTCACTGACTGACTCACTGACTGACTGACTCACTGACTGACTCACTGACTGACTCACTGACTGACTCACTGACTGACTGACTGACTCACTGACTGACTCACTGACTGACTCACTGACTGACTGACTGACTGACTGACTCACTGACTGACTCACTGACTGACTCACTGACTGACTGACTGACTGACTGACTGACTGACTGACTGACTGACTGACTGACTGACTCACTGACTGACTCATTGACTGACTCACTGACTGACTCACTGACTGACTGATTGACTGACTGACTGACTGACTGACTGACTCACTTACTGACTCATTGACTGACTCATTGACTGACTGACTGACTGACTCATTGACTGACTCACTGACTGACTCACTGACTGTCTGACTGACTGACTCACTGACTGACTCATTGACTGACTGACTCACTGACTGACTCACTGACTGACTGACTGACTGACTGACTGACTCACTGACTGACTCATTGACTGACTCATTGACTGACTGACTGACTGACTGACTGACTGACTGACTGACTGACTGACTGACTCACTGACTGACTCATTGACTGACTCATTGACTGATTGACTGACTGACTGACTCACTGACTGACTCATTGACTGACTCATTGACTGACTGACTGACTCACTGACTCACTGACTGACTGACTGACTGACTGACTGACTGACTGACTCACTGACTCACTGACTGACCCACTCACTGACTGACTGACTGACTGACTGACTGACTGACTCATTGACTGACTCATTGACTGACCCACTGACTGACTGACTGACTGACTGACTGACTGACTGACTCATTGACTGACCCACTGACTCACTGACTGACTGACTGACTGACTCATTGACTGACTCATTGACTGACCCACTGACTGACTGACTGACTCACTGACTGACCCACTCACTGACTGACTGACTGATTGACTGACTCATTGACTGACTGACTGACTGACTGACTGGCTGACTGACTCATTGACTGACTCATTGACTGACCCACTGACTGACCCACTGACTGACTGACTGACTGACTGACTGACTGACTGACTGACTGACTGACTGACTGACTGACTGACTGACTGACTGACTCACTGACTGACCCACTCACTGACTGACTGACTGATTGACTGACTCATTGACTGACTGACTGACTGACTGACTGACACACCCACCTGAAGAGGTGAAATGTTAAACTCGTCTTCCTCTTCAGACGCTGAACGGATCTCTGACTCTGGAGTTGGTCAACGAGAAGTTCTGGAAGGTCCGGAAGCCGCTGGAGCTTTACTACGCCCCCACCCAGGACCAGCAGCCAGCCCCCCCCGCCCAGCAGAAGACTCCACCCCCCCAGAGAGAGGGCTGAGGAGGACGCTGCTCCCCTCCCTCCAGCAGACGGAAGGTCAGACGCTGACCGTCGCATATCGGTGGCGCCTGATTGATTTTCCTCCTAAACTCTTATTTGATTTAATCTGTAAAACTAAATCTCAAGATTGAAAGAACATCTAACCACTCAACATCAGCTGGTGAGAAACTCTGTGGTCGTTGGACGTGGAATTCCTGTTTTTATCTTATTACCTAAAAATAATTAACAGATGTGAAAATGTAAAGGTATTCGGTGCCAAACTAGTTTCAGTTTGACTTCTTAGTTCTATTTATTTGTCTTAACGCAGACGTCACACAAGTTAAGTAAAAACAGCGTCTGCTTTTATTGTCATTAAGGATTACTCATAAAAACTATCTTGCCGATGTAGAAGAAAATAAAACATGAATTTAAGAAGTTGTTTCTGAAGATCGAGCTCTAGAGATTTTCAGAGAACAAGTACTGGTTATAAACATTGTTATAATAATAATAAAAAGTAGAAATATGTTAAGTTCTGAATCAATCTGTGTAGTTGACTTTCTAAAGGAGATGACTGAAGCTCTTTGTTGTTAACGTTAGTTTAGTTTGATCAGCTTTAAACACTTTGAACCAAAGTTTGATTTAACTCGACTCTGGATCGTTGTTTTATCCACAGACTCTGAATCAGATCCTCGCTCCACTTTTCTATTCTCTAGATCCTGATTTGGATCTGCACCAATTCACACAAAGATCAGTCCAATAAATATGTGTGGTTGTTTTCATCAAGATCCACAAATGACAGCTGATGGGAAAATGTTTGAAAATGTTTGTTATTGAAAAAGCTTTTCTGTTAAAGAGAACTCATAAAGTTGAATGAGTTCTCTTCTGACACATGAAACCTCCTGTCACTGCGTCCACGGGCAAACTGCTCCTCAGCTCTGTGAAGTCCACAGACACAACCTCCTGGGTCGAAACATCAAGAGGAGCAGATCTCAACATCCTGAAGTGAAGCCAGAAAGAAGACGAGGTCCCGTCCATACACTCTGGACCAATCATGAGTCAGTCTCAGCTGTCAATCATGGTGTCTCATTAAATAACAGATTCAAATCAAACTGATCAGAAACTTGAACAAACCTCAGAGTTCAGAACTGAAATGACAGAAACATCTTTGATTTTCTTTGAATTTAACGTCCTCTTTGATTTGTTCCTTTGGTCCTGATGCTCAGGCGTCCATCTTTCTTCACCGTCTGGCTTCTCACCATGTTTCTTCTGTGGTCCAGGGGGTTCAGGTGGTCCAGGTGGTCGTGAGCTGTTTGGTTTCATGAGCTTGTTTCTTTGCTCAGGTTCAGATCATCGCTCTGATCGGACTGTTGATCAGAGAGCGATGGTTTCTATTTAAAGATCAGTCCTCAGGTATTTATCGACAGGAAATTAATCTATGATCTTTTTATGAGACACAACAAAAAATATTATGAGAAGAAAGTATTCAGTATTTTCTGAAGTGACTCATTACTTCTTCTCATGTTGCAGCTTTATCTTTTCTTTTCTTAAATATGGCCCCAACCCTCTGTGGTACCTTTGAAGAGGTGATGATATACTTCATGTTGGCTGGAGGCCGTCTGCTGCCGTCTTATTGAGCTCTGATGTTAATATGTAGCTGTGACACTTCACCTGCTGCTGCTTCCTCTTAAGAACATGTTCAAAAGCCATAAACCTTCTGAAGGTTCACCACCCCCCCCCCCCCGTCTTTACGCACTTTATACTTCCTGCAGTCATTTTCCCACCGTACCTGTTTTTATGGAATATTTGTATTTTGTGATCTTTTTCTGGTTAATGCTGTTTTGATCTCCAAATTCTGTCAGCAAAACAATAAACTGATTTATTGATCAGACGTTTGGTGTAAATGTGGCTGATTTAACATCAGTAGTAAGTATCAGTATATAAATCTCAGCTTGTTGAGCCATTTTCTGCTTTGAATATTGATTATTGGGTTCTGTTGATTCAATAGATTACAAAACTAATTTAGAATAGTGATATTAATGTCTCTCTGCTGCTCTTCTGTTACTGCGCGGCAGGAGATGAGGTCATATGCACGTTAGAGCGACATGAACTATAAGAGCCCTTTGTTGTTTTACTTTAATATGTTCAGCTGATCCTCAACGTTTGTACTGAGGAATAAATTGATTGTGATGCAACATAACGAGATCGGACTGATGCTTTATGAACAGTCAGAAAACTCTGAAGTCAAACATGAGGTTCCAGTTATTTAAAGTGTAAGAATTAAACAAATGCTCAGATGTTTATCAACACCTTAATTCATGATCACATGTTGAATTTATAAACTGCATCAGTTTCTTAGAATTCTATAAACTTTCTACAGAATTGTGAATTTTCTGTTCAACATGAAAAGGTAAATATTTTACTCCAGTATGATTTTACGAACGATACTTAATGTTATAGTTTATGTACTTAGATACTTTCCAGTTTCCTGAAGCCATTGACTATCTAATGAAATGACAATTACACATTTTTAACCCAATCAACCCACATAAACACGTCATGTGAGGTAAACAGGAAGTAGATGTCTCCTCTGAGGTTGAAACAACAGTGATGAGTTTTGAATCTAAAAAGTTTTGTGTGGATCTGAACAAACACGAGTCCGGACACCTTCTGTGAACTGTGGCTTTTTATTATTCAAACAAAAGGAAGCAGGCGACTTTACTTCTTCTTGGACACACCGACAGTGCGACCACGGCGGCCGGTGGTCTTGGTGTGCTGACCACGCACACGCAGACTGAAAGAGAAAAGAGAACAAGTTCGATTTAGCTCCAATGATTTGACTCTCCTCAGTGTCGAACAAGTTCACGAAGGCTCCGACACAAGCATCTGAAAAGGTTTTTCATTATTCTGTCATTTGAACCAACTGGATCGTCTGCGTCACTTCAACATTCAGAACAGAGGTGAAGACAGTGTCTTTAGAGAGGGAGGACAGACGGGTCCAGATCGGATCTCTTACCCCCAGAAGTGCCTCAGGCCGCGGTGAGCCCGGATCTTCTTCAGCCTCTCCAGATCTTCTCTCAGCTTGTTGTCCAGGCCGTTGGCGAGGACCTGAGACAAGGAGACAAGAGGAACTGAAAACCAGCCGCCAACACAGAGACCTAGTTCAACACAGTTCCCTGAATCGATCCTGGTCGGCTTCAGCCAGACGGAGGTGAACAGTTTCTCCTCTGGTCAAACATTCTGTGTTTCAGCGTCTCAGGACGACTCGTCTCCTTTGAGAGGAAGATGATTTATTAAGAGTTTAACCTAATGATTAAAGCTGGTTCATCTGGAGGTGGTGTGTGAACTCTGTTTCCTCCTGAGGCCTCTGGGAAACCTGATCTCCAGCTGGTTAGAGACTTGATACCAGTCTGACAAGTGGCTCAACCAGTCACTCTACAGTTTGTTGAGTTCCATTTACTGGAGAAACTCTCAGGACCAGTCACTAGTTTACCACAAACCAGCACGTTGGCTGTTGAACTGATTTAACCAGTGGGAAGATGTCTGTTTACGTTTGACTTTAAGAGACTGAAGCAGCTCAGGTTCTAACGTGGGTTCGAGGTTCAGATCGTCTCCGTGTGGTGTTCAGGTGAGTCGCCCTCTGTCCTCTACCTGACTGTATTTTCCATCCTTCACGTCCTTCTGCCTGTTGAGGAACCAATCTGGGATTTTGTACTGGCGAGGATTCTGCATGATGGTCACCACCCGCTCCACCTGAAAGTCAGGAACCACGGTCAGTTCACAGGAAGTGAAACGTCACAAAATGAAAGCAAGGAGGGAAGCGTGTGTTATGAGCCCACACGGAGGTCAGAGGTCAACGTGTGAGCTCCAGCTCCTCACGTCTTCATGATCTCTGTAAGATGTGAAACCTGAAATCTGTGCCCACCTCCTCCTCAGTGAGTTCTCCCGCCCTCTTGCTCAGGTCGATGTCGGCCTTCCTCAGGACCACATGGGCGTACCGTCTGCCAACACCCTGAGGACAGACACACACATTAGTGTCGTTACACATAATGGATACGTTATTCACCTGTTACACAATCTGAGTACATCAACACGTACACAACATTTCATAAAACCTTTCCTCACATTATATTACACCTTCATCATATCAGAACTTCCTGTTGCGTGTCCACGTGTCGTGACAACAAACGACCCCTGACCAGCGGGGGGGCTTGTGTTCAGGGTGGAGGGCACATGTCAGAGCTCAGTTTAGAGTTTAATATAAACACCAGAGCTTCCAGACACTGAGTGAGACACGGGGGACAGAGACAAGGTGTGTCCTTTCAGTCTGGAGGACTCAGGTGTACTGGATTCTGCTGAGACACGTTTACATGACTGGATAAGAGATTCATCAGCAGCTCAGGACGACTGGGAGCCCTGGTGCCACTGGGACACCTCAGGGACACTGGGACCAGGACGAGCCCAGTGTCTCTGTGGACGTGGGACAGTGGGACACCTCAGGGGTCTTACCTTGATGGCAGTGATGGCGAAGGCGATCTTCCTCCGTCCATCGATGTTCGTGTTGAGCACACGGAGGATGTGCTGGAACTTCTCGGGGATGACCAGAGACTGAGGACAGAAGAACACACGAGTCTCCATCAGATCAACCTCCAGAGTTCAGTGACGCCATCTTTACACTAACGGTGCAGGTGACGAGCACGTCATCAGCTGGCGACGGGCACCTGCGGGCTGGAAGGCAGGGGACGGAACTCTTACTGGGGGGGGGGGATTGACATGGAGACGTGCATCATGAAAACCCGGTTCCCACGTGTCCACAGCGGTGTAACGTTCACCTACTGAACCACAGCTAGCTTAGCCGGCTAGCCACAGCTAGCATGCACAGCTGAACCCGTTTAACGCTCTCAAACACCGGGAGCACACCGAGCACCGTCCGGTACCGACTCAGCTTCGACCCGGGACGGACCGAGGTTCGAGCCGGAGCTGCGGGTCAACGTGCCGGAGAGTCCGGCTCCATGAACCCGAGCTCCGGCGCTCGGAACCAAACTGTCCGAAAAATGTTCGTCCCGCCGCCGACCAACCACAAATACCCCCCCCGGCCGCGGCAGTAAGAGCCGGAGCGTCCGCCATGCCGACTACAAGTTAGAACAGCCGCGGATGAGCTTAGATGGGGGTCGGATCCGGATCCAGGGAAACAGACTCACCATCTTGAAGCAGGTTCCGTGCGAAGAGGAAGTGGATCCGGTCCCGCGAGAGTTTGACCCTGCGCGAGCGGAAGTGAGTCCGTCGCTTTAATGTCTCCGACCAGAGATCCCCGAATAGAAATGTATTTGTATTAAAACGTAAAAACAACAAGTCAAATATCCGTCGGAGTCTTAATGTTCATGACTTTAACTTGATATTTGTCAGATTTAATATCTCGTGTGATTCGCAGCCGTCAGTCGGGGACGAGGGTCGGTGGGACACTCTGCAGCTGTGTGTCCATGATGGCGGAGGAAGCAGCAGCAGCTGAGGTGAACTCAGCAGGAAGCTCCACACAGCTGGCTCTGGATCAGTTACAGGACGAGGTGACTCTCCACAGCCCCCCTCTGACTCCAGCTGGCCCCGCGGGGGTTCAGCTCCGCGTCCCGGGGGGGTCCGCTGGGGTCCGCTGGGTTCTATCAACCAGGATGAATCTGCAGCTGCTGGGTTCTAATGAAGCTAATGTAGCTGTTAGCATCCTGTCAAAACAAGCCACCGCTCGACCACTTCCGCGCTGCGTCACTCCGCCGCTAGTCGATCGATCAATCGACAGAAAACGAGTTTTATTAATCGATCAGACGTTAAGACGTTAAACCTGATCTGAGACCAGCTTCTCACACGTCACTGTTCGGTGCATGTACTCATTGTTTACCCTGTTCACCTGGTCTCCACCATGTTGTGTCCTCAGGACTCTGTCCCTCATCTCAGGAGACACACTGAGGTCCTGAGGGACAGTGTCTTTACTGATGAGACTCTGTGTTTCCTGTAGAAGACGGACGGAGACATGGCCAACCTGAACCTGGGAGAACTGGACCTCACCACGGACGAGTACATCCTGGATGAAGTGGACAGTGAGTTCCTCTCATCCTGTCTGCAGCACATCAGGGGTTAACACACTCTCTGTACCACACACAGATACTGGGAACCAATCTATTCAGATGTAAAACCTCCTGCATGAAGCAGAAACCAGTTAAAGTTCATAAGTGTGATTCTTCACCAACACTGTTCCTCTCCTGCAGTTCACATCCAGGCCAACCTGGAGGACGACCTGGTGAAGGAGGCGCTCAAGACGGTGAGGAGATCTGATCTGAGGAGTCTTAAATTCATCCATGTCTCCAGGTTCCATCCTGGGTCCAACTCCTCGTTTCTCTCTGGTTATAAAAACCTGTTTGAAGACTCGTCCTCTTCTCAGGGACGTGGACTGCTTCTGCTTCTGGGAGGTTCTTTGAGTGGTGTCACATGTTCACTCTCAGCTCGGCCTGTCCCAACATGTCAAACTGGCCTCGTGTTACTGGGAGGTTTAGTTCTGTCACTTTTATATAAGATGTCTTCACCTCCTCAGAATTTGTTCCAGTGTGTGTTGTTCACGTCTCGCTCATTAAACAGAAACCTGCTTCAGTTTGTGAAGAATCACAAACGAACTAAATGATGGCGTGTGTTTCCAGGGCGTCGACCTGCGGCAGTACTCCAAACAGGTGGAGGCGGAGCTACAGAGGATCGAGCAGGCGTCCATCAAAGACTGTATCCTCACGTCCATGAGACTGTCCTCTCTGTGGGGGGGACACATTATAGAACGCACAACATTCCCACCGATGACACGTTGGTGTTTGTTGTGTAGTTGATGTTATTCTCCTGACGTGTGGTCTCCAGACATCAAGGAGAGTCAGAACATCGCTCTGCTGCACAACCAGATCACCGCCTGCGACTCCATACTGGAGGTAAGACCTGGTCCTGGTCCTGGTCCTGGTCCTGGTCCTGATCCCAGGATCAGAGGCTCGCTCCTCTTTAGCTTTACATCTTAACATTGAACCGTCAGACCTGATGTCCCCGTCCCAGACCTCCAGCTCCTAGAACCAGATAAACATGAACCACATCGAGAGGTTCCTGCTGCCTGAGCTCCGCTCACTCCAGACATCAGGTCACAAAGTAATAGTTTCTCAAACAACCACAAAAATCAGTCTCAGATTCAAATCAGAGTTTGATGAAATACAGTTTCTCTTCCTGTGAGTTGATCTCGTTCAGATTGAAACCAGCACACAGCTCCGTCAGGCGTCCCCTCACGGACACAGGGACTTGTATTTAACACAGTAAGATGGTGTTCGTCTGTCCCCTGGTTCTCCAGCGCATGGAGGGCATGCTGAGCGGCTTCCAGAGCGACCTGTCCTCCATCAGCAGTGAGATCCAGACGCTGCAGCAGCAGTCCGTCAGCATGAACGTGCGTCTGAAGAACCGGCAGGCGGTGCGCAGCCACCTCAGCCAGCTGGTGGACGAGCTGGTGGTGCCGGGCGCCATGATCTCGTGAGTGGCCGGACTGCGGGTGAGTGAGACGTGAGAGTCCACGTGTGAGTAACGTGTCCCGTGTCCTGCAGCACCATCCTGGAGAGCCCGGTGACGGAGCAGGAGTTTCTGGAGCAGCTCCACGAGCTCAACAACAAGATCAACTTCGCCAAAGAGCTGAGCTTCAGGGAGACGCTGGCGTGCTCCGACATCCAGGACATCGTGGACCGCCTGAAGCTCAAGGTGCCGCTCCGACTCGCCCACCTCCATTCAAACCACACCACGAGATTCTAACTGTGATCCTGATGTCCCCTCGTCTAAGGCCGTGTCCAAGATCCGAGAGTTCATCCTCCAGAAGATCTACTCCTTCAGGAAGCCCATGACCAACTACCAGATTCCTCAGAACACTCTGCTGAAGTACAGGTGAGCGTCTCCCAGCTCTGAGAGACACGTGAGAGACGACACAGAAGAGGACACGTGTCCAATCAGGATCCTCTGTTCGTCTCTGCAGGTTCTTCTATCAATTCCTTTTGGCCAATGAGAGGACGGTTGCCAAGGAGATCCGAGACGAGTACGTGGACACGATGAGTAAAATCTACTTCAGCTACTTCAAGTCGTACAGCGGCAGGTTGCTCAAAGTGCAGGTCAGTGACTCATCTACACACAAACCAGATCCAAACCCCCTCCGTCACATGGGGGGTCTAAGTGGTTGATGTGTTTTCTGATCAGAGCCTGGACACGTGTCCTCCTCACTTCTCTGTCCACAGTACGAGGAGGTGGCCGACAAAGACGACCTGATGGGGGTGGAAGACACAGCCAAGAAAGATATCCTTCAACATGTGTCTCTACGGCTGCAGCTTAGAGACAGATGTCCTCACAGCGTCTGTCCAGAGGGACCAAAACACACATGTCCTGTTTAGAACTCCAGGTTCACACACGTGGACAAATGGGTATGAAGTAGAAAAATATAAATGTGTACAGTACATTTATATATTAATACAAATGTAGAACATAAAATAGATGAATAGGGGGCTGGTCCCCCGTCCCCTGGTCTCCCTCAGGGGACAGTGACCCGTCCCCGTGGGGCTGGTCCCCCGTCCCCTGGTCTCGCTCAGGGGACAGTGACCCGTCCCCGTGGGGCTGGTCCCCCGTCCCCTGGTCTCGCTCAGGGGACAGTGACCTGGTTTCTGAGCAGAGACAGATCAGCCTGTTTGTTCAACACGTCTCTGATCCTCCATCGTTACAAAAACAAACTCCTCCCACTTCCCACCGGCTTCATCACATGACCTCATTACACCTGGCAGCTCACGCACATCACTGGGGTTTGACATATGAGAATGAGACATGGAGACAGAATCAGACGGTCCTGGGACATTCAGTCCCTGAGGGCGGGGCTCTTTATTGTACACAGAGTATTTAGCGTGTTCAGTGTCATGCGTGTGGGCGCGTCGCACACATTCCGAACATTAACCACACCATGGAGGAGCTAATTAGTGAACATGATTATCTGGTGAGTCAGTCATCAGGTCACGAGGCTGAAGCTGAGGATCCTTGACCCCCCCCCCCCCCCACGCTTCTTCTCCAAACCGTCTCTGAAGAGCAGGAACACCATCTTCACTGTGGGCCAGCGGGGGGCGATCCTGAGCCCCGGGGAGCTGGAGGGGCCCATCCTGGTCCCTCACACGGCCCAGAGAGGAGACAGCAGGGTGAGATACAACACACAACACACACCACACACAACACACACACACACAACACAACACACCACACACGGCCCAGAGAGGAGACAGCAGGGTGAGACAACACACACACCACACAACACAACACACCACACACGGCCCAGAGAGGAGACAGCAGGGTGAGACAACACACACCACACAACACAACACACAACACAACACACCACACACGGCCCAGAGAGGAGACAGCAGGGTGAGACAACACACACCACACACAACACACACACACACAACACAACACACCACACACGGCCCAGAGAGGAGACAGCAGGGTGAGACAACACACACCACACACCACACACAACACACACACACACAACACAACACACCACACACGGCCCAGAGAGGAGACAGCAGGGTGAGACAACTCACACCACACACAACACACAACACAACACAACACACACGGCCCAGAGAGGAGACAGCAGGGTGAGACACAACACACACTAAACACACACACACAACACAACACACCACACACGGCCCAGAGAGGAGACAGCAGAGTGAGACAACACACCACACCACACACAAACAGACACACCACACACACACCACACAAACACACAACACACACACACCACACACACCACACAAACACCACACACACACACAAACAGACACACACCACACACACCACACACCACAAACACCACACAAAAAAATAAAAGCTCAGTGGTGTAAAGATGAATTGTTCATTTCTAAGTCAGCTGTCGATGAAAGAGGAAATGGTTTATCCAAAGTAAACTATTAACTAGAGTCAGACTCATGATAGGACTGCGCCCCCTGCTGGAGAAACGTGCACATTACACTTTTCTCATTGTACAGTTCTCATCTTGTCTGCCTCTACTCACGCAATGCATGATGGGATTTTAAATTACAGAGATGTCATTTGACCAAAGTGACTTAAATGCATTCAACATCTATGAGGGTTCAGCGTCTTGCTCAAGGACACGTCGGCATGCAGGTGGGGAAGCCTGGGATCGAACCACCTTCTGGTTGGAGGACGAGCGTTCTAACCCTCAGCCGTCCCTGAGCAATGCATTATGGGAACGATGAGGCATAATAATTCTGATACTGGGGAATAAATTACTCATTAAATAATGTAATCATACGTTCAATAGATAATAAGGATGTGGCTGCAGCGGAGTCAAACCTCCTGGTTGTCCTCGGAGAGCTGAACAAGTGATTGAGTGTCTCTCTCTCGTCCTCAGTATCCGTACGAGACGCTGTTCCGCAGTCAGCACTACGCGCTGCTGGACAACGGCTGCAGGGAGTTCCTCTTCCTGTCCGACTTCTTCATGGTCACAGGAAACTCCGCCCTCGACCTGTTCAACAGCATCATGGGAAAAACCCTCAGCACCTTCCTGGTATGTCACTCAAACTCTTACTACAGGACTCTCTCCATCCTGATTGGACCAAACTAATCATGTGACTCTGAACTATCCATCCGATAGAATGAGTATCATCAGTAGAGCTGGTGTTGTTGAGCTGCTCTGGTTTCAGATGATGCTGCGTTCACAGTGTCCTGCTCTGTGTCCGTCCCACAGAAGAGCATGTCCACCTACGTGTCCGACTGCTACGACAGCATCGCCGTCTTCCTGTGCATCCACATCATCCTGAGGTTCAGAGCCATCACCGCCAAGAGGAGCATCCCCGCCCTCGACAAGTCAGTCAGCTTCACAGCTTCACAGCTTCAGATCCTGAACAGACGAGGCAGGAGACTCACGTGTGTTGTGTGTGTTGTGTGTGTTTGTGCGTCAGGTACTGGGAGGCCGTGCTGGAGCTGCTGTGGCCGAGGTTCGAGCTGATTCTGGAGATGAACATTCACAGCATCAGAAACACAGACCCTCAGAAACTGGGAGTGTTGGACACCAGACCACACTATGTATGTACACACACACACACACACACACACACACACACACACACACACACACACACACGTCACCACATCGCACAGGAGTGTGTTGTTGACCTGAGTGTGTTTTCAGATCACTCGTCGCTACGCAGAGTTCTCGTCAGCGATCGTCAGCATCAACCAGACGTTTCCCAACGAGCGAACACACACTCTGCTGGGACAGCTGCAGGTAACACACACACACACACACACACGTCACAAGTCTGATTCCTCATGTTGGCGTGTGTCTGGTTTCAACATGAAGCTTTGAGGAACTGGTGTGGATGTTGATCGCTGGTTTGCAGCAGCCGATAGCTCTGCATGTGCGTCACATGATGATAACACACGTTTGTGTTTCAGGTTGAGGTGGAGAACTTTGTGCTGAAGATGGCGGCAGAGTTTCCCTCCAGAAGAGACCAGCTCATCTTCCTCATCAACAACTACGACATGATGCTGGGCGTCCTCATGGTGAGCTGCACATGGATCAGAACATCCACCACAACAGATCAGAGCAGAGGGATCAGGGGAGAAGTCACAACCGGTCTCCAACCTAACAACCTCCGGAAAATATCCTCTGGACTTGTTGTGTAGTTAGTGTATTGTGTAGTTAGTGTATTGTGTAGTTATTGTATTGTGTTCTTCATGTGTCACGTCCGTCACGTGTTAGAAACCTCATCAACACGTCCACTCGCTCACTGGGAAGCTTCCACACAATGTCCTGCTGGTTCCTCACATGGACTCTGACATGCTACACACATGTTACCAGGAGGCTGCAGGAGAAGATCCAGAGACACTGACTCACACATTTGTTCTCACAGACAGAACATGTGAAGAACATGTCAGGAACACGTCAGAACTTCAGTGCAGGTCTGAAAACAGCAGCTGTGTGTTTCTCTGTTTGTCCAGGAGAGGGCGGCAGACGACAGTAAAGAGGTGGAAGGTTTCCAGCAGCTGCTTCTCGCCAGAACTCAGGTAAAGTCCGACCCTGCAGCGGAAGTGGGTGATGATAAGATTCAGGGTTACATCTTTGTGATGGTTTGTTGTTTGAAGGAGTTCATCGAGGAGATCTTGTCCCCCCCCTTCGGAGGGATGATCGCCTTTGTGAAGGAGGCCGAGGGGCTGATGGAGAAAGGGCAGCTCGACCGCCTGAAGAACGAGGAAGGTGACCAGCTCTACGTTAACTTCTCATTTAATAGAATAGAATCTGTGGAGGATGTTTGAAGAGCAGGTGATGGAGATGATTCACCAGGACCTGCTCACCCACTCTCACTATTCAGACGTTTCACACTCAATCAGTGCTTCAGTGAACATCTGCTGTGGGATCAGTTCATCAGACTTGTTTCATCCTGCAGAATTACAGATGGAAGAATCACTTCTATAGTGATAGTGATTGTGTTTGTGTGTCTGTTTGTGTCTTTGTGTGTGTGTGTGTGTCAGCTCGGATCACTCAGCTCGTCCGGGGGTTTTCCAGCTCGTGGAAACAGTCGGTGGAGTCGATGAGTCAAGACGTGATGAGGTCGTTCACCAACTTCAAAAACGGAACCAGCATCATACAGGTGAGATGTCGAGAAACACGGACGACGTCTTTAATGAATCAATGACCTGGATTATTTAGTTCTGATGTTTTCCTGTTTCTGAAGATGTGAAGTTGTTCTTGTTGCTCTGATGAATCCTCGTCTCCTCCGGCAGGGCGCTCTGACGCAGCTGATCCAGTACTACCACGGCTTCCACAAGGTCCTGAACCAGTCCACGTTCCGCAGCCTGGCCGTGCGCTCGGAGCTCATCAACCTGCACCACCTCATGGTCGAGGTGAAGAAGCACAAACCCAACTTCTAACCAGACGTCTTCCACTGCAGAGGAACTGGGACCAGTGGAACATCTGGATGCCTGCTGGGGTTTTCCACTGTGACACGAATCCACCAGTTAAAATAATCAAACAGAATTGAGTAAAATTAATGTTTCCTCTAAGACTTTAATCTACTGATGAGAATTAAAGAGACAGAAGCTGCAGTCAACAACAGCAACAGACTTTTATTCTGAAACACAGCAGATGCATAATATTTATTGTTTTTGTCTTTATTTTGTGTGAAATGAAGAATGTAACTTCCTGTGTTCGTCTTCTCACTCCTGTGAAGTTTGTACATTTGTAACAGTGAGTGAAGATTGTGGTCACATGACTTGTTTGATCATTAAAGAACGAAGCTGAAGATTTTCTACGTTTTAAAGAGTTTAAAAGAGGAAGCAGGTACACATAGTGTGTGAAGAATTATTATTCTGGTTTAGATGAATATAAACAATAAGTCTAATATTAGTGTAGTTACATTTTCAATGTTCAGACCAAAGAGCAAACATCCGAGACGACAGGAGCAGAGTGAAGATGATTCTGAGTTTGATTTTAAATCAATAAGTTAAGACAAACATTTACATGTTGTTGTTACATTGAGACAGAACAGTTACATTTTAGCTGAGAAATAAGAAACTGATAATATTTCACAATTGAATTAAGTTTCCTGTACATTTTCAGTTTCTTCATCTTTGTGCAGAACTTCATCATTTTTATAGAAACAAACATTTATTCACATGAAGACTTTGTTTACTCGTTAAACTGAGAACCAGAAAACCAGTTGTTTGAAACATCTTATGTTTCATAATTACTAAATAATAAGGACGACAGAGAGCTCACGTGTCGACGCCTCCGAACAGTCGAGGAATCTGGAAACTGGTGACGAGAGCGAAACAGAGAAGAAGAAGAGATCGGCTGCTTCTGACGGCGTCGCCTGGAGAAACACCCGTTTGTTCAGAGGTCGATTCTCTCATCAGCAGATAACTCCTCACAAACATTAGGATGTGGAACTATAACATAAATATAAAGTCTCCCTCAGCACTAATCCGATTCATACGTTTCCTCACCTGATATTTCATTTTCCATTTCGTCGTGGCCTCGGACATCGGGGGAATCTCCTGTGGAGAAGACGAGAGACGAGTCAACAAAGGTTTTACAAGACCCCGGATTCTCTCTGCCTCCATGACCTTTGACCCCCAGGTTCTGATCACTTCATCTGTCCAACAGGACTTTGACAGATTCCCTCGAGTTGTTCTTGAGATGTTGGGACGGACAGATGAACACGAGTCCTCCGGCCACCGGGTGTCAGCGGCACAGAGGAAGAACTAAACGCTCGAGACGCAGGTTGGATCTCAGGAGAAGCTGCAGAGCGGGTTGGACACGTCGCTGAAGAACTGAACTATTCAAACAGGACTCACTGATTTAAACATTAAATACTTATCAGTTGTTTGGGTGAAATATTTTTCTTAGTTTCCAGAACATTAGAATCCTTGTGAAGATGGAACCTGTGCTTTGTTTTGTTTGATCAATGATTTAGATTATTTGCTGAGTGACCCTGAATGAAGACGTGAGAGGCGTCTCACCGTGCACGGCGAGCTGCACGGTGCTGACGGCGAGGCCGTGCTGGTCCAGGACCTTGTACGTCCCCTCGTCCGGGCGCTGCAGGCCCTTCAGGGTCAGCTGCTCCCTCAGAGGATCCTTCTCCAGACGCACACTGTCGTTGTCGCCCTTCATCCACAGCTCCGTCCACTCCGAGCTGTTCCTGAGGAGCAGAGTCAGACCGTCAGGAACTGTGTGAGGTCTGCAGAGCGCCCCCTGGAGGCCGCCCCGAGAGACAGGAGGCTCACATGACATGTACGGGAATACAAATATATAAAACACGTATTTATGCATAAAGGTTTTATTTATAAAAAATATCCCAGAATTCCGTCATCAGAGTTTTTGGATTTGAATTTTTTTTCTTTTTCCTCTTTATAAAAACAAAATGTGTGCAGGAGGAAGCTGACCTGCCCTGGAACACGACCCGGACCGAGTGCTGGGTCACGAGATCCAGAACCAGGTCCCCCCCCGGACCCCGAGCCTGCTGGGACTTATGGTCTGAAACACAGATAAAAGCTTCATTATCATCCTGATGTGTGTTCGGTATCTGTAACTTTATTTTTCATTAAGAAAATTAGTTTTACTCTTATTTGTGATTAAAAGATTAAGTGTCATGTTGGTTAAAAAACAAGAAAAGAGAATAATTCATTCAAGTCAATTAACTGAAGTAAAAGAATTTTTTGAAATAAAGGAAAGAAACACGAATGAAATGAAGAAACTAAACGACCGGAAAGGAAAATGTTTATCACACTCAGTCAGGAAACACATTAACTTCCCCAGATACAGATTTTCTTTGCTCTTTAATATCAGGACTGATTCTCTGGAATCTCAGAAACAGTCCGGCGCCTCCAGAGTTCCCTGGGACCCGGTCCAGGAGGTTAGTCCGGTTCACAGACTCACCGAACACGGACAGCTTCACGCCCTGGATGAAGACCCGGGTTTTCCTGGACCGCTCTCCGTCCACCACCATGAAGCTCTCGTAGCGTCCGGTGTCGGTGATCTGAACGTCCTTGATGACCAGCGAGCAGTCCCCCGACCCGAGCTTCTCCTCCGGAACCTCCAGCCGCCCCCAGTACTCCTCCGCCTGCCAGCTCCGGGCCCCCTGCTGCTCGAACACGGCGGCGGTGGTGGTGCTCTGCCACTGGACGTGGCAGGAGGCCGGAGCTGAGAGGCGGGGCTTCCAGCTGCAGGGAAGGACCACCTGCTCCCCCACCCTGCAGGTGACGGGCAGGAAGTGGGTGGTCAAGGGGGAGGAGTCTGGATGTGGAAGAGAAGCTCATCAGACTTTGAATTCCTCGTATTGAAGAAACATGGAAGTTAAGGATTTGTATTTCTTCCACTGATTTGAGTTTTCACTCTCACTGACGGCTCCTTCTTCTCCTTGGGTTCGTGGTCATGTGACCCCTCAGGCCACATGACCCCTCAGGTCACATGACCCCTGGAACAAGACTGGATTGATACCCTGAACTTCTTACTCTGAATTTGTGAACATTGAAAAATGAAAATGACTGATTGAAGCTTTGGTGGCAAGAAATACAAAAACATAATCTCAATGTTAACAGATTCTGTTCTAGGAATTCAAAGGCTTTCAAATCTGAGGGGACACATGGGAACATGGACTCAAACAACGCCCCCTGGTGGTGTTCAGGTGCAGTTACACTACAGCCTCACTGTCAATCAAACACTCACCAGCCAAGCTGACGATCAGGAAACAGAGAAGATTCCACAACCTGAAACCACAGCGAGAAGATTCATCAACAACCTCCATCATTCATAAATCCTCTGTTCGTATTGTTCATCATTTCAGATGTCTCACTCTTTTCTGGAACAATAAAAATCAGTCAGTGTTTAAATATCCAACGTTTTCTGAATGTATTGAATAATTAATTGTGTTAATTGGAAAATAATCAAGAAGATGAAAGTTTCAGAGGTTAAACAGTAGAATAAGTTCCTGTATGTAAAAGAGTATAATGAGGTACAATTACATAAACTGTAACTGTAACAATACTTAAAGTAGTAGAGTAAATGTACTTCGTTACTTTCCACCTGTGGGGAATGTGAAACTCTGTCAGAAACGAAACTTGAAAAGTTAAGTTTCGTTTCTTCTCTTCTGTTGTTGAAACGCGTTATGTCTGCGCATGCGCACACTTCAGCACTGCTACAATACGAATATAACTAAATCCAAACATAATAAAATATACATTTAATTCGAATATAAATTCAACGAAATAAAACAAATTATAAATATAACAAAATAATAACATAATAAAATATAAATATAACAAAACAGGAATATAATACGTACAAAATACTATAAAATCCAAATGAATCACAGTAAATAAGATATGAATCCAAGGTGATCGTTTCATAATAAGAGTCTAGACCTGTTCATGATGTCAGGTTGAGCTCCTCCTCTTCCTCAGGTTCTGGATCTGGATGAAGGTTTAGGATCAGTTCAGACTTTATCAAACCTCAGTGGTAACATCCACCGCCCATGTGATTTTCAAAATAAAACTCGGGTGTCTCAGCTGCAGGTTGAAACGGTTAAAAGTTCTAATCAATAAAATAAAATGTTTATTTTATTCTTTTGTTTTGTGAATCATATTTTTCACCTGAAGAGCGTTCAGATAAAAACAGATTTGATTAATTCACTCTCATGTAGATCGGATCTGATCTGTGTTATATAGACTCATTATACAGTATATATTTAATAACACTCTGCAACATGGACAGTTCAGTCAGATATGTAGTTTCAATCCCGCTCATATTTATTTGATATTCCGACGGACTCCATCTTTTCGTCTCGCCATATAAATACAATGCTTTTATTCTGAAAGAGTTCCTGTGTTTATTATAACACATGAGGATTGACAGATTTCTGCAGAAACGAAAGTTAAACTATTAATGATGATTGAAAAGTGTCTTTTAGTGGAAATGACACGTACACACAAACACACACAAACACCCACAAACACACACAAACACTCTCACACACTCTCTCTTCTGATTTCAGTCATTTCCCTTGAGTGTGTCAGTCATGGCAGTTCTCTCATGGATCCTCTCTCTCCTCTGTTAGTATATGTATATATATATATGTCATACTTTAAAGATACCCAGTGTGATTGAGAGCTGCAGGTCTTCAGGTTCTCTGGGTTCTAACCTCCCCTCTCTCCTCAGGTGTGGCAGGATGTCACCGGTCTTCAGCCTCACCTGTTCCCCGCTCTGTCCGGAGGGTCCAGGGGCAGAACGTCACTCTGACCTGTGACCTGCCGTCCGGGGAGGAGGTCACCTGGTACCTGCTGCGTTCTGGGACAGACCAGCTGCTGCCCCTGCTGACACTCAGCCCCGGTAAACTGGGAGAACCGGTGGTCGTCCCTCACTCTCAGAACTTCAGCCACATGAGCATCGGGGGGGGGGACCAGGAGACGTGGGGCAGCACTCTGGAGATCGTGGAGGTGGAGGAGCAGGACGGGGGGATGTACTTCTGCTCTACACGCTGTGCAGGGGTCGTGTGTTTCAACAGAGCGACTCTTCTCTCTGTGGACGGTGAGATGTTTGATCTTCACTGGGGATGAGGAGCGACCTTTAACCTCTAAGTCTGAAGAGGAAGGTCAGAGGTCAAAGTATTGACTGACTGATCAATAATGTGATTGTTCCCAGGAGCTGATGGGACGTCAGCCACAGACGAGACTGGTCCGCCATGTTGGAGCAGGGGAATCTGTGTCCTTCCTGGTGCAGGTGTCCTCGTCCTCGTCCTCGTCCTCGTCCTCGTCCTCGTCCTCGTCCTCGTCCTCCGGTTGGTCTCAGGTGAATCAATCAATCAATCAATCAATAAGTAATGATGTCATTAATGAGGCAACCAACAGCACATAGATAAGTTACAATTCTCTCAAAGTTCTGTTTACATATGAACTCAAGTTAGTCCAATCATTAATACTAGAAAACATTTTACAAAAATCCTTTATAGATATTCTACTTTTATTTTTGGTACTTTTACTTGAGTAATATTTTGAACACAGTGAGTATCGTGAATCAAAAGGACTGAAATGAATACACAGGATGAAAAGACGTTTTAAAGTAACTTCTGTGTAAGGGGGGGCTGCAGCACCTCCAATTGGTCAGAGGCTGTAACTGCAGGCTACAACAAGTTAATTTTCTTATGTGTTTAACATGTGGGAGTTTCTGTGGAGCCAAATCGATAAGATATGACATAAATGTAGATGTAACATACAATATCATTGACTGAGGTGAATACAATCAGATTAATTACTGTATGTGCTAATATGATATATATAGAACATATCTTGTTTCAGGGGGGGGGGGGGCAGTTCTGGTCAAGATGATGATTGATTTGCTCCAAAACTAAATTTGCTTCCTGTTGTCTTATGAAACTGTTCTGATATTTGATATAGTTATTAAAATGTGGTGCTGTGTTTAACCGACAGCAGGAAGTCATCAGCTGAGTCACTTCCTGTCTCTGTCATCACATCACTCTCAAGTGATATCAAATAAATAAATACAATTATGAAAAATCAACAATCAGTTTTCAATAAGAAGAAATTTATTGACAGGAAAATGATCAATTCGACCATAGCAAGATTGGAAGGTTCAGGAGTCTTTTCACAATAAAGCATGAAGATCATTTATCACCATGTTTACAACTAAAAGTCATCACATTAAGTTTAGAGCAACGTGATTGGACAGAAACAGAAGAAACAGGAAATTCATTAACTTCTAATCAAATCAAAGACCTCTTAAAATTTAATTCATTAAACAAGAAGTTTCTCCAGAATCATTATGATAACTCACAGATACCTTTTCAAAGTAAAGTGTTTTAATTCACATCCACACACCTGACATCACAGATCATGTGACCAATCCCCCACACACACTGTCAAACATCTGGGCTCCTCCACATGGAAACATCTGTATCTGGGTGAGCATCAGGTGACTTCTCCGTGTTGCTTCTGGTCATGTGACGGGAGGCGGACCAATCAGAACCAGCAGCGTTTCCAAACCTCTGGAAGAAGGAGCTGGTTTGTCCTGGATCTTGAAGAAGGAGTCAGATCTATTTGGTGGATTGATCTTCATGGTGTGTGATGGGATCAAAGCTCAGATGAACTGAGAGTTGTTGTTGTTGTTGTTGTGGTTGTCGTGTTGTTGATCAGACGTGTGGTTGAGTCGTGGTCGTCCTGTTACAGCTGCTTCAACAGCAGCCCGTAGGGACGGATGGAGTCCTGCACCACGGCCCTCGTCTGGACCGGGTTGGACCCTTCAGGGACGTAAACCAACCACACGTCTTCTCTCTGGCACTTCCTCCTGTTCTCCGGGTTGATGCGGTTCTGAAGAACCACCTTGTACCTCTTCCCGTCCGCTTTGGACTTGAACACCTTGCAGTATTTCTCGGCCATCTTGATGTCTGGGGTGGAGTACACTCCTCTGCCCTTGGTGAGGCCGGTGGTCAGAGAAGCTGCGGCGGCGTCCAGGAACCCGGGTTCGTGCTCCGGGCTCCCGTCGTGGGTCAGGATGACGCCGAGGGAGCCGTCCATGTTGTGGGCGTGGTAAGAGACCGGCCAGGCGTCCTTACCGGTCCCGAGCCAGACGTCGTTACCGTCGTACTTCTGGTTGACGCGTAGGGCGACGCGGTTCCACCCACAGGGACGGAAGTACCGCTCGTTCCCCCGCAGGAACACCTTGCTGCCATCCTGGAGGTGGGCAGAGGTCAGGAGAGGTCAGGAGAGGTCAGGAGAGGTCAGGAGATGTCAGCAGAGGTCAATGGACAATCAACGTTCAGACGATATCAACAACAAATTAAGTTTGGTTCATTCATGAAAGAGATTCAAGTAGTAAATAAGTTCAAACACACACACGCTCACACAAAAACACAAAAACACATGCTCACAAAAAACACACACTCTCACTCAGACACAAACATACACACGCACACACTCTCTCTCTCTCTCTCTCTCTCTCTCACCTGCACGGAGGTGAAGTCATAGTTGAACTGTGGATGGAAGAATTCCTCCAGGTTGATCTTCACCGACGCCCTGAGACTCTCCTGCGGCCCCGGGTCCTCACCCAGCGCCGGCGGGGAGCAGTACACGTCCTGGTCGTCCTGCTCCTCCAGGGACATGGCTCCGACCCCCGGGTACTCCAGCTGCTCCAGGCCCTGCTGCTTGTAGAACTCCCGCAGGGCCACGATGTTCACGAAGTCCTGCGGGCTGAGCGGAGAGGGGCCCGGGGTGGAGCCCACGTTACAGCCGCTCAGAGCGGACAGAGCCTCCAGACACAGGCCGCTGTCCGGCATGGTGCTGACCGGAGACCGGGACCGAGAGAGGACACGACCCGGGACAAGAGGACCGAGGACCGGCACTGAGAGAGGACACGACCCGGGACAAGAGGACCGGAGACCGGGATCGAGAGAGGACACGACCCGGGACAAGAGGACCGGAGACCGGGACCGAGAGAGGACACGACCCGGGACAAGAGGACCGAGGACCGGGACCGAGAGAGGACACGACCCGGGACAAGAGGACCGAGGACCGGCACTGAGAGAGGACACGACCCGGGACAAGAGGACCGAGGACCGGGACCGAGAGAGGAGACGACCCGGGACAAGAGGACCGAGGACCGGGACCGAGAGAGGACACGACCCGGGACAAGAGGACCGAGGACCGGCACTGAGAGAGGACACGACCCGGGACAAGAGGACCGAGGACCGGGACCGAGAGAGGAGACGACCCGGGACAAGAGGACCGAGGACCGGGACCGAGAGAGGACACGACCCGGGACAAGAGGACCGGAGACCGGCACTGAGAGAGGACAGGACCCGGGACAAGAGGACCGAGGATCGGGATCGAGAGAGGAGACGTCTCTTTCACACTTTCACTTTCAAACACTTTCACTTTCTACGGTCGTGACGTTTATACACCGACTGTGACCGGGGGACTAGAGTAATAGAGCAATAGAGCAATAGAGTAATAGAGCAATAGAGTTATAGAGTAATAGAGTAATATAGAGTAATAGAGCAATAGAGTTATAGAGTAATAGAGTAATATAGAGTAATAGAGTTATAGAGTAATAGAGTAATAGAGCAATAGAGCAATAGTGTAATAGAGCAATAGGGTAATAGAGTAATAGAGTTATAGAGTAATAGAGAATAATTATTTTCAATTTGCATTTGAGGATACATTAATCGAAGTCTAGTTCTGACAGTTAAAGACAAAATAAAATTAAAATTAAACTTTGATAATAAAAAGAAGAAAATACTTTTGATCATATTTTCAATTTTCTATCTCACAATTAAGTTTTTACTGTGAGTGTTTTTTAAATAGACTTCCATTTTCAAATTACTAACGACATCCCAGGATATTGAGAGTTTAATGGAAATATTGATAATAGTTCTAAATTTCAGGATTTAAGAGTAACTGTAAACAATATATGAAACTACTGTTTTTACCGCACTACAACCTCAATCACACAAAATGTCTTTGACAAACATTTATTTAACTTATCTTCTTATTACTCACAAGTCCTCTCTGCTAACATGGAGGAGGAGGGTTTAAGACATGTACTGCAGCCAGCCACCAGGGGGTCGTGTCGTCCATCTTTATTAAAGTCTATGTTTCAAACTGAATCAGCTTCACACGGAGGTCTCACTTCCTGCAGCTGCTTCCTGGACCAGTTGAGTTGGTTCTGAACAACTGGTTCATTGATGGAGGTGTTTGGGTCGGAGCCTCGTTTCTCCGTCGAAGCTCAAACTGAATCCGTGGCGTTGAGGTTTAATCCCTGACTCACGCTCCTCTCTTATTGGTCCTTAGGTAAACCAGCTTTTTGCCGTCGCTCAGGGAGCAGGGCGGCGGCTCCGGGGGTCACAGAGGTCAGTAGAGCTTTGCACCTCATGAACCTGTGAAGCAGCAGCAGCTCATGAGGTCGACTACACCTTCAAGCATGTGACTGTTCCAGTGTTGTGTCATCATGGAAACAGCTGATGTGTGTCTCTGCAGGACGACTCGCTCCATTACTCCAGTCTGAGGCACCGGCCACGCCCCCCCGGCCAGCCGCCGGCACGATTGGTGGAGAAGGACGACACCTACTCTGCAGTGAGGGTCGCAAGAACCCTACGGGATCACATGACCGCAGATAGAGGGTGACACTGCCACCCGCTGGTCACACAGTAAATGACATGCTCTCGTTTCATTAAAGATTCAGTTTGTAGGATTTAGTGACATCTGGTGGTGAGGGGGCATATTGCACAACCCAACACTCACCACTAGGTGGCCTAATGTTGTGGATGTTTTATTCTTATATTTTTGACTTTGTTATTAGTATTAATCATCTAACAACCAGTTGTTTCCTTGACAGATTGTTGGGACACACAACACATCTAAAGTTATTCTCTCATTTTATACATTTAAAGTACAAAGTGTGATGTTAAAAGTTTTTGTGTCGTAATGTGAACCAGAAATAAACTTCACGTTTTGAGACTGTTTCTCTTTCACTGAGGTGGTTTACGAGGAAATGTTACGATGCGTTTAGAGAAAATAAAAACTTAAAAAGAACAGGAGCATGAATATCATATTTCCTTTTATAAATCAAATCAGTTTTACAAAGTGATTTACGAAGAAGAAACGACAGAAGACAAACGTTCACTTCAACTTTTACACTTGATCATTCTTTATTTCTGTTGATCATCAGAACACGTTAACGAACCATGTGCTCCATCAATGGCTGGTGTGTGTGTGTTTAAAGGACTGGTGTGTGTGTGTGTGTGTTTTTAAAGGACTGGTGTGTGTGTGTGTGTTTAAAGGACTGGTGTGTGTGTGTGTTTAAAGGACTGGTGTGTGTGTGTGTCTGTGTGTGTGTGTGTGTGTGTTGAAAGGACTGGTGTGTGTGTGTGTGTGTGTTTGTGTGTCTGTGTGTGTGTGTGTCTGTGTGTGTGTGTGTGTGTGTCTGTGTGTGTGTGCGTGTGTGTGTCTGTGTGTGTGTTTAAAGGACTGGTGTGTGTGTGTGTGTTTAAAGGACTGGTGTGTGTGTGTCTGTGTGTGTGTTTAAAGGACTGGTGTGTGTGTGTGTTTAAAGGACTGGAGTGTGTTTAACAGCAGCTCTGGTGATGACAGACGAGTAGATCACGTGGTTCTGGTCTTGGTCCGGTGGCGTCCGGCTCGGCCTCTCGCTCCAGTTGTGTCGTCCCAGAGAAGCGTAGTGGATGTCGTCCGTCGTGGACCAACTCTCTGACTCCTCCCACTCTGCACACACACAGACACACACACAGGTGTAACAGGACCTCAGGTAGATAACGGGTCTGAGGACAGTGGCAGCAGCAGTTACCGGTCGGTGTGTTGGTCCACGGCTGCAGCTCGGTGTCGTCGAGTGTCTGAGCTGCTTAGAAACAACAGACGAGTCTTATTCATTAGAGTCTAAACCATTACTCTCTCTCACACACAAACAGACACACAATCACACACACACACACACACCTGTATATCTTGGCTTCCTCCTGCAGTTGGTGCTCGTCAGTAAGATGAAGACGACGGACATGAGGAGGATCATCAGCCCCGCACTGACGACAGCCACCATCAACAACGCTGAGACACACAAACACACACAGAGACACACACAACGTGGTTAACAAACACGTGACATTGCTTCAGGTGTAAGACAGGAAGTGACGTGTGTTAACGAACCGCTCTGAGTCGTCTTCTTCTTCTTTGATTCAACCACATCTGATGCACAGGAAAATACAAACTGGATCAGATAATAAACTGTTTATTACAGTTTCAGGTATAGAAATGAATTCATAGAAAGAAGATCAGAGGTAAAAGAAATCGAATGAAATCCTTCATGACATCACATTTAATTCAAAATAAAGAAGCTATAAGAACTAGAAACTCGTAGACGTGGAGACGGTTTCTGTGGTGTCAGGTCGGTCTCATCTTGGTCTGATTGTTTGTTTCTGATCAGTCTGGTTCTTTACAGGCTGGATTCTAACCAGGTTGTGTGAATGTGATCTTTGTCTTAAATATGTCGTTTTTATTTCTGGTAAATTGGCTCAAACTCTTTTTCCAGGTGAAAGTTTAGCGTCACTATGAAGAGTTTGGATTTCATTTGATGAGCAGCTGCAGAAACTCACTTGTTCTCACGGCTCCAGATGTTGACGTGATGAACATCTGGACGCTCGTTGGCTCTGGACAAACTGACAAGATCCCAAAGTGTGAAGAGTCAGCGACAGAAAAACAGTGCTGAGAACTATCTGCTCCATCTTATTTATTCATTAACAAGTCTAAATTATATATATATATATATAATTAATATTATTGTATTATGTATTATTATATTATTATAAGCCTATAAAATCTGTCTTTTTTATACATTTATATTTTGCATTCATCTTGTTTTAACTTAGCTCATCATGTCTTATCCTATCTAGTCTAAGCTCATATTAGCTTCATTAAGTTGATCTTAGTTTGTCTTAGATTAGTCCACTTTAGTTTAACTGCTCTTGTTTTGGCTTGATTTGGTTTAGTTTCTTTGATTTGATCTTAGTTGATCTTAATTAATCGATCGTGTCTTATCCCAACTTGTAGTGGCTCAATTTATCTTATCTTATCTTGTCTTATCTTAATTTAGCTAACATCCCTTAGCTTCTCATTAGAGAAACTATTTTGTGTGTTCACCAGGATTATTGTTTCTGATTTATGTCACTTTAGCAGCGGAGGTGTGATACCTCACCTGTGAGGACCGTGACTCTGCCCTGCAGCTCTCCGTTACACTGATACTCTCCAGCGTCCCCTGGCTGCAGGTCCTGGATCTGCAGGGCGTCGTACATGAAGCCGAGGCGGCCGTCCTCCCTCTCTGGTTTCACCGTGCCGTTTCTGAAGCGGGTGAAGATGGCCTCCCTTCTTCCTCCTCTCCTCCGGTGAAACCACCTCTGTTTGGGTCTGGGCGAGCGGCCGCAGGGCAGCAGCAGCGTCCGGCCGGAAGACACCGAGAAGTCCAGACCTGAGGAGGCGGAGTCAGGGACGAGGGGCTGGTGCGTTTCAAGGATTTTGTATTTTCATGTTAAAACCCAGCGACCTCATGAGTCTGAAGTCTACTGAAGTATCCTCTGGATTCACATTCAAGCTTTATGGACATGAAACAACTTTTGTTTCGTGACTCCAGTCTCCTGTCATACTGCACCTGTCCAACAGGTGTCCTCGGACTGTCCACTACCCAGACCTACCTGCTAACGCTTAAACATAACAGCTCCCGACAGGAAAGATGAAACATCTTGATCGCCCCCTGGTGGCTGGCTGCAGTATTTATTCTGCTCACTACTGCACAGACTCTGCCTGCAAATTACGTCATCGGCACAAGATGGCGGCTCCTGTCTCCGAGATATTTTGGCTTCATTTTTTAAGAACAAGTGGAAGTAGAGATGCATCGTCCATCTTTATTTACAGTCACTGCTTGTCTTTATATAAAGTAATGGATTGTACATATACATAGATATAACTATGTCTTTTTACCTGTCAGCACCTGCAGCTCTGCCACCGGCTGCTCGTTACACTGATACTCGCCGCTGTCCGAGTCGTGAAGCTGCAGGAGACAGAGGCCTCCGTCAGACAGCAGCAGGTGGCGCTGCTGCTCCTCGTTGGCGTCGTAGTCTTGTTCGGGGTCCAGGACGTCCCCGTCCCCGTGAGTCCAGATCACTTGAGACGGGTCCGAGGCGTCGCAGAGCAGACACACGTGATGATGCTCTGGGACCGAGACCCGGATCAGAGCTGGACGAGACACAAGTCCACAAAGCGTTCAGATGACAGAACCTGGTTCCTTTATTACAGTTTTAATTATCACTGTTTTCTGAATTTAATGTAAGTGTGTCCCTCCTGCTTCCTTTCAACTGATCTAATCATTCACACAAACCAAAGTGAAACGCTTTTTAATTCACGTTAGAACACGTATTCCTGGTTACTGTTGTCGGGTAGTTTTACATTTTAAATGTTGAAGTTTAGAAGAAGGAATAAAACAAATTATTAACAAGTTCTGGACGCGATGTTAAAAAGTTTCCTCCATCAGATATATTTAGATGTTTTGGAAAATATTCCTGGTGCTTCATAGTTTGTTTCCATATACAGTCTATGGTTTCCACATGACGTCTGTTATATTTAGCTGCAGATCTGCTGATGCTCTGTTTTAACCTGGTTTCCTGGTTTATCTCATGGTCACATGATCCCAGTGCTCCAATCAGACGCCGACTAAGAGGCTGGAAACCCGCGGTCAGTTGTTTGTGTGACTTCAGATGAAAAGAGACTTTGACTTCTGTGAGTTATGTTTCGCACGTGAAAACTGAAGTTCAGTAACGATTCGTTCTAAAAAGAACTCACAACTGAATTTTAAATGTTTCTCATCACAATTGAACCCATGAGTCGGATGAAATCAATCAATCACAGTTTGCATTTATATTCACAAAATGTTTTCTCTGCGGGATTTATTTCAATATCTATTATGTTAGAAAAATAATTTTAATTTCTTGATAAATGGTTTCTCCTCCATGTGTTAATTCACAAATATGGAAAGATTGACTGATAGGTGTTATAAATAAAAACAGGTGGTAACAATACTAATATTTAGGGTTACAATGTTATAGTAAAACGTTATTTAGGAGCTTAAATAAAAGATTTAAGATTTGAATATTAATGATATGTGATTATTCATTAAATGAAGATAATAATAAGTCAACGTACCTGTGGAGTTTTCAGTCTGTACAAACCAAACCAAACAGAAAATCGTGAAACAGATCATCTTCAGAACAGACGTCTGATGAGAGCGAGAGATGAAGGAGAGAGAGATTTCCTCTCCTCCCTCCGGCTCCTTCTCTTCTTCCTCATTCACTCCATCTGACGACGTGTCTCTTTAACTCTTTAACTGTGATGGTGAAAATCAAACCTTTTAAATGATTGATGTGAGATATTAACTCCAGTTTTAAAACTGAACATTTTCAATGAAAGACTAAAACCCTCAGAAATCACTAATGTTTGATTCATCATCTGATCACTTCTGTTTCCATCTCACACGTGGAGTCAGATCTGAATGAGCTCTATTAACTTCACTCTTCAAATCTTATTTGAACTCTTGAACTCTTTTATTTTAACTCTTAAACTCTTTTAACTTCACTTTCAACTCTTTTATTTTCTGAAGCTCCAAACAAAGTGCTCTAACCTGACCTGTTTATTTCTTCCTGGTGAACTCTGATTGGCTAACACACTTGCCAATAATACATGTACCTAAGATGTGCTTCCGTTGATTGGCTACGTCGACCTGTCGTTCAAAATGCAACCGCTCGATTGGGCTGAATCATCTCTAACACCCCCATCCTCAGGAAGAGGTTCTCCGAGCAGTTCTATTGGTTTGGTCTCCCGTCAATCCCATGAGCCTTGGCTCTCATTGGCTGTCCTGTAGTAAGTGGGCGGTACCTTTGAAAAATTGAAGCTGTTTCCTTGTGTGTCAGAAGCTCCGAGAAACGAGAGGCTGCAATTTATCTATATAGATCTTTATATATATATTTATATAGATGTATATACATGATACTTATATACATGACTATATAAATATATCTACTCGAACCCGGAAGCAGACGGACGAAGAGAAGCTGCAGTGAACACTCCTCATCTGAAGCTAGCAGCTAGCTGTTAGCCATTAGCCCTTAGCCCTTAGCTCGTCGTTAGCCTCCGGACTCTCACGCTCTCACGCCGCCTCTGAGGCGATGAGCACGGACCTACTCTCTGATCTGGACACCCGCTTCTTCGCTGATAACCTCCTGACCAGCGAGGACTGGGGTGAGTGTCCGTCTGTACCCACTGCAAGGGACTGGGAGGGCGGCTACAAGGGACTGGGTGGGGAGGGGAGGACATGGGAGGAAGAGGAGAGGGAGAGAGGAGGAGAGGGAGAGAGGAAGAGAGAGGAGAGTCTCCGTCTGTACCCACTGCAAGGGACTGGGGTGGGGAGGGGAGGGGAGGAAGAGGAGGGAGAGGAAAGGAGGAAGGCATGATGGGAGAAATGATGGTCATGGGGTCATGGTCTGGGTGGCGTTGGTTTCCAGGACCTTTTATGTCATATTCATGAATAGAATGAATTCATGAGTATGATCCGTGTGTTGACTGGTCAGTGGAGATCTGACCAGTGGTCCACGACGTGTTTCTCTTAAGAGCAGTGGACCTCCTCTGGACTCTTCAGCAGGAGAATCACTCCTTCACCTTCTCTGTGCCTGTGAGGACTTGACCTCTGACCTCAGGTGGTTCTGACTTCCTGAACCGAGGAGCCGTGCTCAGCACATGGTGCTGCTCTGGTTGTTTGAACTGGAATAACAAGTCGTGACTGATTTGCATCTTCAGAGGTGGAATTTGAGAAATGTGTGTTTTAGATTTTCTTCTTCACGGCTCTTTGAACTGTTTCCTGTCAGATGCCTGCCTGTACCAGTGCGAGAACATGGAGGAGGGGGAGGACGCCGCCTGCACCCGGGGGCGCACATACCAGACCACGGTACGACAATGACAACAACAGTCAACAAAACTGCTCCTTCACACAGGTCACAGGTGCCAGGTTCAGGTCTCACACACAGGAAGTTAGTTTACATCACTTCCTGTCAACAAAAGTCTGAATGTGACTTTAATTCCTCTTCTTCTGTTGCTGTTCTGTTTTCATTCGTTAGCTTCACTGAACAATCTGCTCTTCATCCATCAGTAGACAGAGATGAAGGGTCAGAGGATAATCAGGCTGATGCACACACACACACACACACACACACACACACACACACACACACACACACACATGCTCGTTCGTTCTTTGGCCTTATTTTCATCCTGACTCCTCTCTCTCTTCCCTCTCTCTCTCTCTTCCCTCTCTCTTTCTCTCTTTCTTTTCCCTCTCTCTCTCTCTCTCTTCCCTCTCTCTTTCTCTCTCTTTTCCCTCTCGCTCTCTCTCTCTCTCCCTTCCTCTGACCTCTCACAGTTTGACAACGACCTCGTGCTGACCCTTGACCCTGACAGCCCCCCCTCTCCATGGCACCACAGTGATGACAACCTGCTCACAGGTAACGAGCAGCGAATCAGACGAGTTCAAACCAGAGGAACAAATGTTTCATTAAAAGTATTAAGTTCTGAATCCAGATCTTAATTAAACACTTTGTGAAGTTTGATGAAATTTGTTTCAATCATTTTGAATTCAGTGCTGCAGATTTATTAAATGTTTCTAACAATGTGACTGAACGTTCATTAGTGGATTTCTGGACATAAGTAATTTAAGATGCTGAATTAATCAAACTGCTTCTCCTCTGTGTCGCTCTCCTTTAAAACTCACAATTTAAACTCAAGTAGATTCTATATGCATGTGTGTAAATGTGTGTGCATGTGTGTAAATGTGTGTAGTTATCAGGTTCACGTTGAACTATCTTTTGTCTCTGAAGGAGAAAAACCGGGAAACACAAATGAAATGACGATAACTCAGCCGCTACCAGTGGAAATGTGTAAGTTTTTTTACTTGTTAGAGAGAATTGATCATGTTCTGCAGTTTTCAGTGTGTTTTGTTGACGTGTGTGTGTGTGTGTGTGTCTGTGTGTGTCTGTGTGCAGTGTTCCAGGTGAAGGCAGAGCCTCTCTCTCCGGCCTCATCTCTCTCCTCTGATTGCTCCATGTCTTCACCAGAACCTCAGGTGAGGACATTTCTTCTGTCACATGATCGAAGGCACTGGTCAAAAACCCTCAATCACTCAATCCCCTGATTTATGAAACGTGAATCCATAAATCATCAGCTCCAACTGGCAGTGAGGATTTCATATAAAACATGGAGCTGCTCACTTTGTAGTAAAGAAGTTTCCGGTCTGGTTCTGTCCAGATCACAGTTAAAGGTGAAAACCCCCCCACCCCCCCGTACATGTACGGAGACGTGCTGTCCCCCCCCCTCGGAGCCATGGAGGTGACTGTGGCGACCTCAGCCGTGCCCCCCCCTCCACAGACACAGCTGCAGACGCCGTTGACGGCTGCGCAGATCGGGGGGGGGCAGACGACAGGTGAGCACCTGCAACACGTGAGCCAGGAAAAGTAGTGTGTGTGTCTGTGTGTGTGTTTGTGTGTGTGTTTGAGCTAAAATGTTCCGTAGTGAAACAGCTGAATTCATGTACCCCCCCCGCCCCCCCCCAGTGCTGCCGAGGTCCTCCACGTTGAAGACCAGCACCATCCTGAGCACGAAGCCCCCCATCCAGCCCCGACCCTTGTGTGTCGCCTCCCTTCCTGTCCCCCAGGGACCTGCTCCAGCTAAGACCCTCATACTACAGGGCCTCCCCCCCATGGACCAGACCCGACCCGGTAAGAGACCAGCCTGTGTGTTTTGTGTGTGTGTTTTGTGTGTGTTGTTGTGCTGCTGTATCACAACAGTAATGAGCGTCTCCTCCTCCTCTAGTCGTCCTGTCTCAGTCCGTCTGTCTCGGTTCAGCTCCGGCCATCGTCAAACTGGAGCCGGTGTCTCCCTCCATCACCCAGCACTGCTCCAGTCCCACCGCCCCCCCCCCCAGCAAACCCATCGTGCCGGCCACCTCCACTCTGCCTGGCAGCAGCTCCGGGGACGTCGATGTGAGTCGAGAGGAAGCAACGATTCTTTCAAATGACTCAGAGCTTCACTTTTAAAATCACACTTTCATTATTTCATCATAACCAGTCAGAGGGTGAACTGGTCCCATCAGGACCTAAAATACCAGTGTCTCACATCACAGGACAAACACACACTACACACAATGTCCAGAGAAACTTCCTCTGTCCTCTTAAGATGTTCATCCCTCTCTCTCTCTCTCCTGCTGCAGATGAAGGTGCTGAAGCGGCAGCAGAGGATGATCAAGAACCGAGAGTCTGCGTGCCAGTCCAGGAAGAAGAAGAAGGAGTACCTGCACCTCCTGGAGGGTCAGCTGAGGGAGGCGCAGCAGGAGAACGAGCGACTCCGGAGGGAGAACCAGGCTCTGAGGGAGCGACTGGCTGGGAAAGAGGTCAGAGTCAATCAGAGAGGAGGAGTAATACGACCAATCAGAAATCAGGTCTTCTTTAATGAGGCTCTCCACATCTGCAACACATCTCCAACAAGGAACATCTGGAAAAACACACAAGTCTGAGACGTCTTGTTAGAAAATCAAACAAACACAAAGTCACATCCAGTTTAGAAAACTCTAAAGTCAATGACGTCTCATCTCATTGTTTTGTGTTGTTGTTTTACTGACTGTTGGTGAAATGTGTTGTTTCTCAGGGCAGCGACTCAGCGGGTAACAAACGAGCCGTGTGTGTCATGGCTGTTCTGCTCTTCATGACCTTCAGCTTCGGACCCGTCAGGTACTCATCACACAAACACACTCTCTCTCTTTCAAAGATGTAAATACGACTCTTCTCCTCTGTACAACAATGAAGCTAAAGTCTCTGGGATTTGAACGCTGCCATCTTGTGAGCAAGAAGCTCGGTCCATCTGTGGTCCCCGGTGTCTCACTGTGCTGGTCCTCGTCTCTGCAGCATCACGGACAGGAAGCTGTCCCCGGGGCCACAGGACGGTGGGGTGTGGTACACGGGACGCCAGCTGCTGGAGATCGAGCAGCAGCGCCCGGCGCCGCGGCAGGCGAGGGCGGCGCCTCCTCCTCCGAGCAGAGAGGAGGACAAGACGGAGACGGAGGAGGACGGGGCGGAGGCGGACGGATTTGTTGCAGAGTCGTTTCCTTTCAGGTGAGAAAACTCTGAACTCTGATGACGTCAAGGTCGTTTGAAATCCAGCTGCAGAATCAGATTTAATCAACTGAATCAACGTCTCTGCACAAAAAGAACAAACGTGTTCCGACACGTTCACCGTTTACTTTCATGTGTTTGATCGAAGTGTCACCTGCAGAAGACACAAACTTGTGTTTGTGTAGAAATCTGTGAAGAACGTTTAGAATTCATGTTTCAGGAGGAAGTGACATCACAGGAAACCAGCTGGAAGTTTGAACTACAGCATCACTCAGTTGAGCTCATGCAGTGTCACTATAAAACACAATTCAGTGAAGGGCAGCAGAGTCCACACACTCATGAAAGCAGTCCTCTCAACTGTGTGTGTGTGTGTGTGTCTGTGTGTGTCACAGGAACCTGAGCGACGTCTTCAGTGACATGAAGGACCTGGTTCTTCAGGACATCGATCGGTACTTCACCTCCTCAGACTGTCGGCAGTTCAATCGCTCCGAGTCGCTGAGGTTGGGACTCTTTGTTTCTTGTCAACACAGAATGAGTTTGTTGTTCAGCTCGTGTCTGACGCTCGTGACTCCTCAGGTTGGCCGACGAGCTGAGAGGCTGGGTTCAGAGGCACCAGATCGACAGGAAGAAATCTGGAGGGAAACCAAAGATTGCCAAGAAGGCCAAGATCGCCCAGGTAGTGACACAGCTCCTCTTCTTCACCCTCATCTTCTTCTTCTTCTTCTTCAATTCCGTTGTTGTGTTACAGAAAGCTCAGCTGAGGAAGACAAACTTCTCCAGATATCTGCCGATTCCGACTCATCGCTCCCTGGAGAGGTACAAACACTCCCCCCCCCCCCCTCCTGTTTGATCTGCTGCTCAGATTCAATCACATTTAAAACAACAAACTCTTCTTCTTCAAAAACATAACTAATCAGCTGATTTGAAGGAAACACGACGGTTTGACCAGTGATTCAGGAAGTGGTGACCTCTGACCCCTTTTGTCTCTGCAGCCAGCTGCAGGTCCTTCCTGGTCCTGAGGTCACGTACAGCGACTTCCTGGACGCCATCGAGCGCAGGGAGGACACTTTCTACGTGGTCTCCTTCCGACGGGTACGTGTCAATCCCATGATGCACTTTGTCTAACGCAGCCGTTAGACCATCGGACGTAGTGAAGAGTCTAAAACATGTCTTCTCTCTAATGACCAGCTGGGGGCGACTCCACTGGTTGTTTCTAAGTCTACGAGGAAATGACTCACACATCATTTATATCGTCACCAAACACTGGATTAGGTAAACATGGAAACCGTGTGAGTGACAGTGAGAACGGTCCTGAATGTGTCCTCTGTCGCCCCCTACAGGACCACCTGCTGTTACCGGCCATCAGCCACAATAAGACCAGCCGACCCAAAATGTCTCTGGTGATGCCGGCGATGTCCGTGAACGGTGAGCAACAATCTGTGGAGCAGAAGAAAAGCTGATAATTAATCAATTTTTAAAATTATTATTAAACATTTACTTTGAGATCAGCTCCATTATGAACCTGATGCCTGGTCTGTCACGCCCCCTACTGGCGGCAGGTCATGGTTGGAACATGAGTTAATGAAAACCCTTTGTTTGTCCAGAGAGTCTGTACAACACGTCTCGAGGCTACGAGATGATGATGCAGGTCGACTGTGAGGTCATGGACACTCGGATCGTCCCCATCAAGTCCTCCGCCGTCCCGCCGTCCCTCCGCGACCCGCCGCCGCCCCCCCCCTCCCACCACAACCCTCACCACCACCACCACGGCAACCACACCTCGCTCAGAGGACGCCACCACCCGTCCTCCTCGCCAACGTCCCCGAGGCAACCGCTGCCTGCCCGCCGGCGGACAGCCGAGTATTTAATCAGCCAATCAGAGGGGGTCTAGGGGCTGTCGCCATAGTGATGTACAGAACAGCGACGGTCGGTGGGAAACATGGAGAAGAAGAAAAACCTGAAATTGTTTTTGAAAATCACTTTATTGCTTAACACGAGTAACTTTCCTCTTCTTCTCCAAACAACTCTTTTCCTGCAGGAAACAGAAAAACTAGAAAGTTCAGATCCGGTCGACTCGTCTTTAAACTCCTGTCGATATCAAAAGTTTGCAAAAAAACGTCCTAATATATCAAATATATTGTAAAAATGAAAATCTGGCAGCAGCAGCCTGCACTCAGACAAAGTGCTGCTTTTTAATATTTAATGTGAAAATGTGGAGTGAATGAAATGTGCCCGTTTGGAGCTGAGCTGAAGAAGAAAGGTTTGTGTTTGTCTGCGTGTCCTCCCTGATTCGACCCACAGGTGGCGCTGCAGCAGAGCTTCTTTCACTGCACTTTCACAGGAAGTGGATAAACGTCTCGCAGTGAGAGTCTGGTTATTAATGTTGCAGGAGAAACGTCTTGTTTCCTCGACTCTGCTGATGATTTGTATATTTGTGAAACGCTGGAGTCCAGATGTTTGACTGACAGCTGCTGCTCGACCAGGGATCCTGACGTGAACCACACGAAACCCGACGGCTTCAGGGAAACGTTCGATTCCTGAGTCTGAACCGTCACTCCAGCAGCAGCACAGGTTTAGTGCCTTGCTCAAGGACTAAAGTCTAATCTGATCCTTGGTCGTGCCACATCTGTCAGATTAATCTGTTTTCTTTTTGTCTTTAAATAGAAAAATCCTGTGGTTGTTTTGTGGGGATTATTTAATAGATGTAAAATATCATTGTTCACTTTGTAGATATACTTTGTTTTTTTATATTTTTTTATTTCCTGTGAGGCTTCAGTGAAAATTTTCTATATTTCATTCTCGCCTTTCTTTCAAGGACCAACCACGTTTGTTCGTTCAGTCTGTGCTCGTCAGGATTTTCTCTCCCGACTCAATATATTTATGAAAAATACAATTATATGAATATGCCGTTTTTTTAATTGTACAGAATTAAGTTGTGAAGCTTCGGTTTTTCCTAAAAACACAGAAAATGTAAATTCTGCCAAAACAATAAAATTGAGCCTCTTTGACAAGTGGACTGAATTGTTTTATTCAGAGTTTGTTGTTTCAAACCAGAAGTTTCAGGTTTTTTAATATTTTGCATTAAAGCATACTTTTCTTGTGTTTTTCTTGATACTCTGGCTCCTCCCCCCCTCTTCTCTGACTCCTTGAGTTCAGTCAAAGACGAGTCGTCAGCTGATTTCATCATTTCCAACAGCTTGGGTAATTTCACAACGTTTGGTAACTGATGTAAAAACATCAGGCTTTAATTCAACAAGAGACACAACGCGCCAAACTAATAAACAGGTGAAACGGTTTGTATTCCTTTCACCGCCAGGGGGCGACAGAGCTCAGCAGAGGAACAGGAAGTGGAGACTGAAGGAAACTTGTTACATCATGAAAACAATATTGAACAACAAAATTAAACAAGCAGAGTTTACACAGTGATGAACCTGACTCCTCCCCCACCGAGTCCCTGATCACATGATAAATACAACCTGATCATGTGATCACTTACGTCGACAGGTGGGTATTTCAACTCTTCTCTGTTCCACTGTCTTCAAGTGTGTGTGTGTGTGTGAGTGTGTGTGTGAGTGTGTGCGTGTGTGTGTGAGTGTGTGTGTGTGATTATGTGTGTGTGTGAGAGTGTGTGTGTGAGTGTGAGAGTGTGTGTGTGTGTGTGTGTGTGTGTGTGTATGAGTTTTTTCAGATCTCGCTGAATGTTTATTTTGATACGAGTGAAACTTTCAGTACAAAGTCACATGAACTGTTGTTCTACCAAACAGGCTTCAAAATAAAATACAGGATCATAAAAATGGAATAAATAGAAAACACAAAAATAAAAAAGCTTAAGATCATAAATAGTTTAGAAATAAAATAATTTCAATTACAGAATAAAGTCCTCAACCTGAACATAAAGTAAAATAATTCAGACTCTGGTGACAACACGGAGTCACAACACGTGACTCACACGTTTCACAACATGTTACACAACACGTTACACAACTTGTTTCCTTCTCACTGTTCACGTGACACAACGAGTCGGAACCAAACTCTACTGAAACCTCAGGAGTCCCATGATGCATCTGTTCGCTGTGTGTCGCCACATTCAGTTGTATAAAACTAATATTTAATGATTTGTAAGTGTGTTTAGGATTAAGTGACATTAATGTGTGTGTAATAAACATGTGTGTAATAAACATGTGTGTAATAAACGTGTGTAATCTGACAGGAGGTTTTCAGGTCGAACATTGTTGTCAAATCAAATCCACAGTTTCCAGTGTTTACTGGGGCTGTGACTGGTTGCCCCTGACCACCATTCACATCCTCTGTGATGACATCATCCAGCTTCCTGGGTCAGAGGAATCCTCCAACTCCCACAATGCAACATTCCTCAGGCCTGCTCCCAGGTCGCCAGGCAGCTGAACTGAGAGTCTGTGAGAAACGAACATGGAACACGATGAAGAAGAAGATGCCAGCTTCAGTTTGAACGACTTCCAGAGAATAAATGAAACGGTTTAATGAGTTTGTTGAAACCAGGAAGTCGATTATTTCTATTTTTAAGTCGTCATGGTGACGATAATAACTCTGTGGGTTTTGTTCAGTTATACAAAGAAGAGAGAGAAGAGAGAAAAGAAGAGAGAGAAGAGAGAAAAGAAGAGAGAGAAGAGAGAGAGAAGAGTGAAAAGAAGAGAGAGAAGAGAGAGAAGAGAGAGAGAAGAGAGAGAAGAGAGAGAAGAGAGAAAAGAAGAGAGAGAAGAGAGAGAAGAGAGAAAAGAAGAGATAGAAGAGAGAGAAGAGAGAGAGAAGAGAGAAAAGAAGAGAGAGAAGAGAGAGAAGAGAAAGAGAAGAGAGAAAAGAAGAGAGAGAAGAGATAGAAGAGAGAGAAGAGAGAGAGAAGAGAGAGAAGAGAGAGAGAAGAGAGAGAGAAGAGAGAAAAGAAGAGAGAGAAGAGAGAAAAGAAGAGAGAAGAGAGAAAAGAGAGAGAAGAAGAGAGAAAAGAAGAGAGAGAAGAGAGAGAAGAGAGAGAAGAGAGAAAAGAAGAGAGAGAAGAGAGAGAGAAGAGAGAGAAGAGAGAGAGAAGAGAGAGAGAAGAGAGAAAAGAAGAGAGAGAAGAGAGAAAAGAAGAGAGAAGAGAGAAAAGAGAGAGAAGAAGAGAGAAAAGAAGAGAGAGAAGAGAGAGAAGAGAGAGAAGAGAGAAAAGAAGAGAGAGAAGAGAGAGAGAAGAGAGAGAGAAGAGAGAGAGAAGAGAGAAAAGAAGAGAGAGAAGAGAGAGAAGAGAGAAAAGAAGAGAGAAGAGAGAAAAGAAGAGAGAGAAGAGAGAAAAGAGAGAGAAGAAGACTTTTGACTTTTGAATAACTTTATTTAAGTCACATTGTCAAAAATCAATCCTTAATTATTCAAAATTTGTGGACCACAAAATTTTTTTTTTTCCTCATTCCAGGCACACACACATCATACACCAACGATAAAATTACCAGACGTTCTGTTAAAATTTTAAAACCAGCGACTGGTTGTCCTCCAGTGAGCACAGGACCTGTCCCACCCCCCACACAGCACTGAACCCCTCCAGATTGTCCGTCAGTGTAAAATAAGCATGTTCTACTCTCAGGCGAGCTGCCACCAACCCCCTGAGACAGCGCAGTGGATCTGTCCAGCCTACACCCGCCATTTTGTTCTTTCTGCTAACCCAAGTTGCTATTTTGGCATTAGCAAAAAGAAAATTCATTAAAACCATCGTAGTCTTTTTCCTTTCAACGTACTTGGGCCCAAAAACATAGAGTGGCAGCGAGAAGGCCTCTCCTAAACACCCCACCCACTCCTGCAGTTGTTTAAAAGTGTCAGCTAACCTGGGACACGACACTACTAAGTGTTCCAGGGTCTCTGGCAGTGAGCAGAAAGGACACCCCCCCCCTGTGCTTGGGTCCAGGTGAGCTCTGTATCTGTTTGTAGCTAAAGCTCCGTGTATACTCCTCCACTGGATGTCCGCCATCCGTTTCTCCACAGGAGGTTTATACAGGACCCGCCAACTGCCACTAGGGGAATAGTCTGAGCCAAAAACCTCGGTCCATCTCGACTCCCTGACTCCTTCAAGAGAGCGACAGTTCAGGACCTTCACGCAGCTGCAGTACAGCTGTTTCCCTGCAGAGGTGTTGAACGTGCCCAGTGCTGGAGTCCTGAGGGTTAGCAGTCGGCCGCTCTCTTCTCTCCACTCCCCCAACGCAGGACTCACATTCAGGATGGGAAAATGGTATTCCTCTGTTCTTGTCCACTGGTCAGCCTGGCTTTGGCTCTGGGCGAAGGTCCGAAGAGGCTGGGGCAGTGACTGCCAGACCTCGTCCACGAGGCTCCGCAGCATCCTGGTCGATCGTATCCCCGTCACCTCCGCCAGCCTCTCCAGTGATGTCCGTGTCAGGTGGCCCAGCTTCCCTATTCCGGCCTCCCTGAACCTGTTTTGAACTGTTGATGATGAGGATGTAGACGTTAGGACCAGGAAACCATTGTTGAACAGTGGCTCCTCAAAGAGCCACATCCCAGGCGTGGGGTCAGGAGGCCTCGTGAAGTTGAGCGTCCTCCAGGCCTCTATCACAGATGTATAGAAATGACTGAGCCCAGTCAGTCTGTGCTGAGGAGAGTTTAACAGGAACAGCTGCTTGTCATACCCGAGGCCCCCGGCTCTCCAGAGCAGCAGGCGGGCCACAGCCGACCAGCACCGTGTGGAGCCGTACAGCAGCCTCTGGGCTGCCTGCAGCCTGAAAGCAGCAGTCCTGGCGATGATGTCTGTAAGACCCTGGCCCCCCTCTGCCACAGGGAGGTACAGCACGGACGCCCGCACCCAGTGATGGCCCGACCAGAAGAAGTCCACCAGCATCCTTTGCAGTTGTTCCATGAGTCCCGGTGGAGGAGTAAGCACCTGGAGTCTGTGCCACAGGGACGCTGCAACCAGGTTATTGACAATCAGAGTTCTTCCCCTGTAGGACAGCTGGGGTAGCAACCATTTCCATTTAGACAACTTGAGCTGCACCTTCTCCAGCACTCCCTCCCAGTTCTGCCTCTCTATCTCTTCACTGCCTAAAAACAAACCGAGGACTTTCAACCCTTTCACTCCCCATGTCAGGTTCCCAGGGAGACGGGGTATTCTCCCTGGATCCCACTGACCAATCACACATGCCTCGCTCTTTTGCCAGTTCACCTTTGCTGTTGTAGCCTTTGCATATACTGCCAGACTGCCCTCTAGCTGTTCTATGTCCCCCTGATCCTGGACCAGGATGTTGACGTCATCAGCATAAGCTGATATTATAACCGGGGGACTTTGAGGCAGCTCAGGCAGACGCAGGCCTTTCAGACGAGTTCTGAGGCGACACAGGAGAGGTTCGATGGCCACGCTGTAGAGCTGACCTGAGATCGGACAGCCCTGCCTGATCCCTCTTTGGACTGGTACCGGTCTGCTCAGCCCTCCCCCCACCTTCACCACACAACATGTATCATTATATAATAATTTCACCCAGGACAGAAAGTGCTCCCCTACACCAAAAGCCTGCAGTGTGGCAAACAGGAATGACCGATCGACACGATCAAATGCTTTCTCCTGGTCGATGGAAATAATGCCAATATTCATATCATATATCTTACACACATCAAAAATGTCTCTCATTAAAACCAAATTGTCCTGAATTGACCTACCTGGTATACAATATGTTTGGTCAGAATTAATAAAAACTTCCATAAAAACCTTGAGTCTATTCGCTAAAACCTTAGATAAAAGCTTATAGTCGCTACATAAAAGAGAGACAGGTCTCCAGTTCTTTAGCAGAGTAAGATCCCCTTTCTTTGGAAGGAGTGATATGACCGCCCGTCTGCAGGAGGCTGGAAGAAGCCCTTTACCCAATGCCTCCTTCAGGACATCCAGCAGATCCTGTCCCATGATATTCCAGAAATGTTTAAAAAAATCTGCTGGTAATCCATCCAACCCTGGTGACTTGCCTGCAGCCATCTGTGATACTGCAGTGGTGAGCTCCTCCAGCGTGATGTCAGCACTCAGGGCGTCTCGCTCACCTGGGCTCAGCTGTGGGAGGTCCTGCAGCAGCTCAGCCACAGCTTCCCCGTCACACTCCTCTGCCCCAAACAGGTCGGTATAGAACTCCACCGCGTGTCTCCTCATCTCCGCTGGTTCTGATGTAATCCTCCCATCCGGCAGCCGGAGACACACCATCTGCTTCCCCTGGGCCACGGATCTCTCCAGGTTAAAGAAGAAAGTGGTGGGTGCATCTATGTCTTTTAATTTTTGGAACCGCGCTCGAACCAGAGCTCCTTTGGCCCTCTCCTGGAGAAAGGAGTTCAATTGTTGTCTTTTATCCTTTAATGTCTCCGCGTTGGTAGGCACACTTTCCAGCTCCTTAATGTCGGCCTCCAACTGCTCCATAGCTTTTTTTATGTTGCCTGTAGCGTATGCAGTGTACTGCTGGCAGAAGACCTTTATCTGACCCTTGCCGACCTCCCACCACTGACCCAGGGAGGGAAACAAGACTTTCTTTGAACACCAGTTGGCCCAGAAAAGTTTAAAATTCTCACAGAAATTTAAATCATTTAAAAGCTTAACATTAAAATGCCAGAAGGACCCAGGCTTTCTAGCAGGCGATAAAAGTAGCTCTACTAAAATCAAATGATGGTCTGTGAAACCCACCGGGTGGATTTGACAGTTTGTCACCCTGGTGATAAAATGAGCTGATATGTAAAATCTGTCCAGCCGGGCCCCACTGACCCTGCCATCCGTTATCTTGATCCAGGTATACTGCCTGGTGGACGGATGTTTCCTCCTCCATACGTCCACTAGATCCGCCTCCTTGACTGTCTGGCCCAGTACAGAGGAGGACTGAGGATGGAGCTCCTGTCCTGTTCTGTCTAAAGTGACGTCCGTGCAGCAGTTCCAATCCCCCCCCATTACTATACACTCCCCTTGTCCAACACTGTCCAACTTGTTTTTTAATAATTTAAAAAGAGTAACCCGTTCAGGACCTTTATTTTGTGCATACACGTTGATAAAATTAAAAATAATGCTGTGTATTTCCACCCTTACATTCAGAGCTCTGCCTGCCACGATCTCTGTGCTTGATAAAAATGTCATGTTTAATGAGGGAGAGAATAAAACAGCGACTCCAGCGCTCAGGTTAGAGCCATGGCTGAGTACGTGCTGCCCCCCCCACCATACTCCCCAGTCTGTCTCATTCAGGCAATCACTGTGAGTCTCCTGTAAAAAAAGGACATCCAGCTTTTTTACTTTAAAAAGTTCTGAAACTAAGAACCTTTTGTGCGCACTTCTACCCCCGTTAATGTTTAATGCGGCTATTTTCAATGCCATGAGGATAAAAAAAAAATAAAGCGTAAAAGGACAAACAGGTAAACACAGCGGAATGAAAACACCCAGTGATGAATGGTCATGGTCTTTATTTACAGTTTTTCCTCCTCTTTGACCGTATCTTGCATGGAAGACCTTTTTTTGCTGCAGTCACATGCTTCCTGAGCCTGTATCTGCGTTTTTCATCCAGGACATCCGTCCCTACCTCTTTCTGGAGGGAACTGACTGTCTGTATGAATTTTTTAATATCTGGGAAGTACTCCGCCACCTCCACTGCTTTGCCAAATGATTCATATAAAAACTCATTGACCTCTTTTAATGAATATAACTCTGTGCTAATTGAGCCGCTCTCAGCTACAGACACATTGTCTGATTCGTAGTCATCCTCCACGTCCATCTCACTAACCTGACTGCAGTCTACTTCAGCCTGTCTGGGTTCTGCCTGCTGTGCAGACCCACACTGCATCCCCTGCTCCGGGTTGGCAACCAACACCTCTCCTGTTATGACCTGTTTCTCACTTATCTTCTCCTGCTTCGACAATATCTCAGAAGCAGGCGCAGCAGAGGGAACCTCTGCGCCACTAACAACAGCTGGACCTCCAGCAGCTGGAGCCGGCGCAGCCGGCTCGGCTGCTGCCGGAACCGCCGCCGCCGAAACCCCCGCAGCCGGCCCGGGACCCACCGGACCGACCGCACCCGGCCCGCTATCCACCGGAACTACCGCCGCCACCGGCACCACCGCAGCCAAACCGGGCGCCGCAGCCACCGGCACTCTCGCGGCCGGAACCGCTGCAGCAGAATCCTCAGCCGCAGAGGACGCAGCAGCACCGGCCGCCCGTCCCCACGCAGGCTTAGTCCCCCCGGCGCTGCCCTACCCTCCCTCCGCTCCAGCGGACCCCGCCGCCCGTCTCCCGTGCGGGCACGTCACTTTCTTGTGTCCCACTTCTCCACACTGAAAACATTTCATGCTTCCCGAGCTCGCGTACACCATATAGAAACTTTCTTCATGGCGAACCCGGAAAGACACGTCCAGTGTGTGAGACTCGTTTTCAAGAAACATGAAGGCTTGTCTCCGCAGAGACTGGACATGCTTCAGCTTCGTGTCCTTGCACCCCAGACCCACCGCGCGGAACCCACTCGCGAACTTCCCAAAACGCCGCAGCTCTCGCTCCAGAGCTTCATTTGGAATAAACGGAGGGACACCTGACACGGTGATCCGGGTGGAGGCTACCGCTAACGGGGACACCTGAATAAACTCCTCCTCAACTGTAACCCCACTTTCAATTAGCTGCGTGACTGAGTCCGGATCTTTGAAAAAGATCACCAGCGCCTTGTTCATTCTGGAAGCGTAGGTGATGTTCCCGTGCCCCACCTGCTCCCCCACGGCCAACAGCACCTGCTCCACTGTGGAGCTGAGCTGAGGCACCAGCCTGACGCCATGTCTCAGGGACATCGGCGGCGTCCCTGCGGACGCCATGCGCCACGAGACACGCACAACACACAGACAAACTACACTACACGTACACAATCACTCCACAAACACTACGAAACAATGATCATACAATAAACATACAGAAACCTGAATAAGTTTGAAAATCGCTTTGCTTCACCTCCTCTCTTCACAACTACACCTCCACCAACGAAGAAGAAGAAGAAGAGAGAAGAGAGAAAAGAAGAGAGAGAAGAGAGAAAAGAGAGAGAAGAGAGAGAAGAGAGAAAAGCTCAGACAACTTCAGATGAGGTGCGATGCTTTTATTCTGTGGAGACAGGAAGTGACCCGCTAGGGCTTTTCCACTGAGCTTCTATTTCCTTTCTTTCTCTTCGTCTGCGTCGCATCAGATAATCTTTACTGCTGCTGTGTGCGTGAAGCTCCACCTCAGACGGATCCTGGTCCTGGTCCTGGTCCTGGTCCTGGTCCTGGTCCTGGTCCTGGTCCTGGTCCTGGTCCTGGTCCTCGTCCTCCTCCTGGTCCTCCTCCTGGTCCTCGTCCTCGTCAGACGACAGGTTTCCACAGAGCGTTCAGGTTCTGACAGGATCAGATTTCATGAGTTGATTTCCAGGTCGGAGGAAACGTCTGGTTTCATCAGGACGTAGATCTCAGCCTCAGGAAATAAAGGAAGTAGACCTGACCCCCGGACATGTCCCTGAACTTGATGAGAAGGTCTCACTGGTTTGTCAACGTGGGACAAGTTGGTTGCTCCAGCATCGAACATCTCTGATGGAACCGAACTTCCTCTCGTTCAGCTCGAGGTCATCAGCCAATCAGCAGCTTCCCTGAGTCATTACCAGGAAGTGGATGAGCATGAGAGACACCCTCGCCCCCCCCCCCCCCCTCCCTGCTGGGAACCATTAACCTGACAGCAGTGTTTACGGGGGGGTGCAGTCATGTGTCCCCAATAAATGTGCCCCCCCCCCCCCTTCAGCCAGATGTTCAGGTTTGAACTGATGACTTTTACCACTGTGGGTAAAATATGCATCACTAATGTTACACAGGACCCTGCAGGCAACACACACATATGCACGCACACAGACACACACTCACACACACACACACATCAGCGTTCATGAGCACAGGATTTCTTTAGTTTTATTCTCACTTTCGTCTCAAACCCATTTTCTTTGAGAACACATGGTGGACATGGCCGCTCCCACAAAGTGAATCCAGGTCATCTGTGTCGCCCCCTGGTGGTTGGCTACAGGTCCAGCGGGGACACGTCACTGCCCAGACCGGACGTCTCCGTGTCAAGAACATGTTGTCTCCTCCATGCTACTTCTTCATGTGACAGGAGACCATCACAGAAGTTGAGTGGATTTAAAATCAAACTCCTGTGACACACCCCTGACCTCTGACCTCTGACCTCCGTGCACAACAACAGACTGAGAGAGTAAAGGGTCCGAGACCCGAGCATTCAGTGATTTGATGTCAGTGCATCAGCAGCAGTGAGGAGGAGGGGGAGGAGGAGGAAGATGAAGATGAAGATGTGTTTCCTGCTGGACCTTCATGACATCACTGTTGGTTCTCCAGCAGCTCTCAGCGTCACACCTTCAGTTTCCAGATCCCGGTGATAAAACTAACTCACTTCCCAGATGTGCCTGTGACAGCGTCCTCGGCAGTGAGCGGCCCGCTGGAGCCCCTCGCCGTCTCAGACACACACAGATCATTATTCACCTTTCGAAAACCAGATCCTAAATTCTAAGATATAATTTAAACGTTGAATCAAGTGTAAAATATTCTATAACTTTATCTTTCCCTGGAGGTTCAGTGATAAACTTTATGATCCACATGGGGAAGAACTTAATGAATTAGTTTAACTGTATATTACAAATATGTAATCTGTTGATCTCGTTTTCCACTGATAAAATCATCTTCATAAATCAGCTGCACTTCTCCTGAAACTAACCTTTAATCCACTTCACAGAGAACATGATGAAACTCAGCAGCTCTCTCATTCTCTCTGCTTTTCAGATCTTCTCTCTTTCAGAGCTCATGTCTTCCAGAGGTTTCTGTCCTCCAGCCTTTTACGAGAGGACGTGCCGGAGCCCCAGATGGTGAACGAATGAGTGATTGAGGGGAGGAAGAGAAGGAGAAGAGAGAGAGGTGGAGCACATGTCGGAGATGGAGGGAAGAGAAGGACAAAGGTTGGCAGAAAATAGTTGTGTCTCTAATAAAAAGCCGCCTCTTCACCTCCGTCTCTCTGAGGAGTGATCAGACGTTTCTTGATGTTCCTCCCGTTCTTCTCCCTGACGGGAAACCAGAGACACAAGGTCTCGAACGAGGAGACAACACAAACAACACAAACAACACAAACATCCAACACAACCCAAACAACCAAAACAACACAAACATCCAAAACAACACAAACAACCCAAACAACACAAACATCCAACACAACCCAAACAACCAAAACAACACAAACATCCAAAACAACACAAACAACACAAACAACACAAACATCCAACACAACCCAAACAACCAAAACAACACAAACATCCAACACAACCCAAATAACCAAAACAACCTAAACAACACAAACAACACAAAACTCCAACACAACCCAAACAACCAAAACAACACAAACAACACAAACAACCCAAACAACACAAACATCCAACACAACCCAAACAACCAAAACAACACAAACATCCAACACAACCCAAATAACCAAAACAACCTAAACAACACAAACAACACAAAACTCCAACACAACCCAAACAACCAAAACAACACAAACAACACAAACAACCCAAACAAAACAAACATCCAACACAACCCAAATAACCAAAACAACCTAAACAACACAAACAACCTAAACAACACAAACATCCAACACAACCCAAACAACCAAAACAACACAAACATCCAAAACAACACAAACATCCAACACAACCCAAACAACCAAAACAACACAAACATCCAAAACAACCGAAACAACACAAACATCCAACACAACCCAAACAACCAAAACAACCCAAACAACCAAAACAACCGAAACAACACAAACATCCAACACAACCTAAACAACACAAACAACCCAAACAACACAAACATTCAACACAACCCAAACAACCAAAACAACACAAACATCCAAAACAACACAAACATCCAACACAACCCAAACAACCAAAACAACACAAACATCCAAAACAACCGAAACAACACAAACATCCAACACAACCCAAACAACCAAAACAACCCAAACAACCAAAACAACCGAAACAACAAAAACATCCAACACAACCTAAACAACACAAACAACCCAAACAACACAAACATTCAACACAACCCAAACAACCAAAACAACACAAACATCCAAAACAACACAAACATCCAACACAACCCAAACAACCAAAACAACACAAACAACCAAAACAACCGAAACAACACAAACATCCAACACAACCTAAACAACACAAACAACCCAAACATCACAAACATTCAACACAACCCAAACAACCAAAACAACACAAACATCCAAAACAACACAAACATCCAACACAACCCAAACAACCAAAACAACCCAAACAACCAAAACAACCCAAACAACACAAACAACACAAACAACCCAAACAACACAAACAACCCAAACATCCAACACAACCCAAACAACACAAACATCCAACACAACCCAAACAACACAAACATCCAACACAACCCAAACAACCAAAACAACCCAAACAACCAAAACAACCCAAACAACACAAACAACACAAACAACCCAAACAACACAAACAACCCAAACATCCAACACAACCCAAACAACACAAACATCCAACACAACCCAAACAACACAAACATCCAACACAACCCAAACAACCCAAACGGTGCAAAGGTTCTTCAGATCCAGTCCCTGTGAGTCAGTGAGTCCGTCTCCAGATGATGTCATCACCACCAGAGGGCAGCTTTGGGATCTAGGATGTGTTGGCTTCATCACACTGGAGACAGTCGTCAGACACACACACACACACACACACACGATGATGATGATGATGATGTCAGTGCACGTGTTGGTTGTGTTTATTTTATCTGGGACGTTGAAGGTGTCACGTCTCATAAAGCTGAGACCGGACTCGAACCGGTGGTTTTACAGTGAGACGCCCGTCAGCAGCTGGAGCAGCTGGAGGTGACATCACCGCTACGCCACGGTCAGCACCGACGACCTCTGCCGCCGTCTTCACAAGTTTTCCACGAAGGTTTATTGTGTGATGTGTAAAGTGAAGCGGTTCAGCAGCTTGATCCAGATCAGCTGTGTTCAGGAACTCCCCCCCCCCCCCCCGACGCCCTGTCTGTGGTGCAGGTGAGAAGAGGCTGCAGGTCACTTCACCGTACACCAGGAACCTGAGAACCGACCCCTCGGTCCTACAACCCAGCAGCGGTTCAGTCTGGTGAGGGTCAGACTCCTCTGAGGCTGATCCAGCTCCAGCTGAGAAGCTCCAGTGATGAAGCTCCAGTGATGAAGCTCCAGTGATGAAGCTCCAGCTGAGAAGCTCCAGCTGAGAAGCTCCAGTGATGAAGCTCCAGCTGAGAAGCTCCAGCTGAGAAGCTCCAGTGATGAAGCTCCAGTGATGAAGCTCCAGCTGAGAAGCTCCAGCTGAGAAGCTCCAGTGATGAAGCTCCAGCTGAGAAGCTCCAGTGATGAAGCTCCAGTGATGAAGCTCCAGCTGAGAAGCTCCAGTGATGAAGCTCCAGCTGAGAAGCTCCAGCTGAGAAGCTCCAGTGATGAAGCTCCAGTGATGAAGCTCCAGCTGAGAAGCTCCAGTGATGAAGCTCCAGCTGAGAAGCTCCAGTGATGAAGCTCAAGTGATGAAGCTCCAGCTGAGAAGCTCCAGTGATGAAGCTCCAGCTGAGAAGCTCCAGTGATGAAGCTCCAGTGATGAAGCTCCAGTGATGAAGCTCCAGTGATGAAGCTCCAGCTGAGAAGCTCCAGTGATGAAGCTCCAGCTGAGAAGCTCCAGCGATGAAGCTCCAGCTGAGAAGCTCCAGCGATGAAGCTCCAGCTGAGAAGCTCCAGCGATGAAGCTCCAGCTGAGAAGCTCCAGTGATGAAGCTCCTGACTCCTCCTGCGTCTCATGTGCTTTCTGTTGTTGGTCGTTAAGTCTCTGCATGTTAGCATGTTGCTGTTAGCATTGAGCTCAAAGCGGCGCGGTGGCTTAGAGGAGCAGAAGAAGAGGCTGGTTCCACCTGGAGAAGCAGCAGATGTTCCTCCAGCTGGTTGGTGGATGAACCTTCAGTGAGAAGGCCTTGGACACGTCTCCTCTGGTTCTACTGCTCCTCTCTCACAGCGTCTTTAACGACCGGCCTCCTCTCCTCAGGAGGAGTTCCACGTTCTCCAATTCAAACCACACTTTTCCACTTGGCTCATGGTCCCAGTTCGGGGGCTGATGTGGTTTCTGGTGTGAACTCCGTCACAGCTGGATTCAAACTCGGGAATCGAACGACGAGCGTCAGCAGTGAGACAGAAGTGGTTCTCATTCAGTTTCCTCAACTCAGGAACACGAGACACTTTGTGTAAAGAGTTTTCAGTTTGTCAGCATCTTAATAATCTGTATCCAGCAAAGTGCCGCTGAGGCTCATGGGAAAAGATCTGAAATGGATTGAACACAAAGACACAAAATGAGTCAGAATCATCACAAAGACGCACAAAACAACGAGCGAATGAACCCACAGTGAACCGGTGGTTTTTGTCTCTTTTATTCTGGAATCACTTTGTGAGGTTTGTGTTAACGTCCGATTGGTCGATGGATAGAGGATGAATTTCTTTTTCAGACTAATCTTCAAACCTCAGGACAGAAGCATCCTGTCCCTGAGCAAGGCAGCGTCCAGCAGCTGGATCCCTCTCAGGCCTACGTTTCCCAGGATTCATTGCAGCTTCTCAAAAGAAATCATGACGAGACCAAAACTTCAACTTCAACTCAATCTCCAAAGAGCAGAACCCCTCACGGGGGGGGGGGGGCCCTGCTGGTTGGATCGGGTCGGAGCTCGATCCTCCCGGTCGTGCGGGACAGAGACAGATGTGTCCCTGTGTCCAGATGTTGAGCATCAGAGATCAAAGAGGCTGATTGGTGGTTCTTGTTGGTATTTCTATGGAAAGGTTCTCGTGAAGATGAGTCCAGTTCTTCACTCACTGGGCTTCAGTGTCTCAGACACAAGGAGCCAGGGCAACAGGGGTCGGATTCTGGAGGGTGGACGACCCGCTGCCCCCCCTGAGCCACAGCTCAACAAGCGATGGCTGACAGATGCTCCCGGCTCCCACCTGTTCACACAGAGCTGATGTTTGATGTGAACAACATGGCCCCAGGACCCGGAGCAGGGCTGTTTATAATGTGTGTGAACCGTGTGTGAACCTTCACGGTCCCACACAGAGTCTTCATCACTGGATCTGCCCGAACGCTCAGCGGCGCCTGAGGAGGAGGAGAACCAGACGAGTGGAACCGATCCGGTGTCTCCCTGCGTCTCCTCCGGCTCTTTGTGTTCGGACGGGTGGACTCAACCACAATCCACAATCCACAATCCAGAATCCAGAGGTTCTAACGGGTTCTACACTCACAGGTTCTGTTCAAGTCTCAGAACAGAAACTTTGATTTGGTTCAAAGTGACGACCGGAGAACTACTTCATCTGAAACGTGACAAATGAAAACTCAAACATTCCTCTGAGACGATGAATGATGAATCTTCCTACAAGTAGAGAAATGAAATAGATGCACATTCAACCATTTTGTTTTATTGAACGTTTCTGTTTTGTTACAAATTCATATTTTTCAGTTTTTCTCTTTTTTGATTATAAACACTTCTTCCTTGATGGAAGTAAAATCAAATTCAAAATGAACGTTAAACCGACCAGCTCTCCACAGCTGGGCAGATGTTGCACCTTTAGATTTAAAGATGATAGGAATATTATTTAGTTTTAATAATTTGAATAAACCTTGATGAGTCTTATTGAGACGTCCGGCCTCCTGCTGCTGGAGGTTCAAAGTGTCGGGGGGGTGAAGAGGAAGATCAAGCCAGTGAAGTCTGCAGAGCTTCTGTGTGGAGACGCCCGGGGGGGCAGTGACAGTTACTGCCCCCTGGAGCTCCGTCAGGATTTAACACCACCTTGTAAAGTTAATAATAAAGTTAATTGGCCTTCGACCAGCGAGTCTGAAACAGTCTGGATCTGAACCCTGCAGCGTTCCAACCCACAGACACTGATCCACATGTTTCTCTCAGTCTCTGGTGAAGGATCCAGCTGCAGCATCACCCCTCACCACTAGGTGTCACTAGATTCTACACTGAAACTTTAGGAGGAAAAGCAAGTTGTTTAATTAAAGACTCAAGATGGAGAAGGAGTTTTCTGTTCGGGGTCGGGTCGTAAAGTGGGTGCTTAATAAATCTGAATGACCTGAACTGGTTTGAAAGTCGACTCTCATCCTCGTGCTGATCCTCCCAGTTCATCTGAAATATATAAATTTCATTTTAAAAAGGATTCATATCGAGTGAATTCAGACTCAAGTGAAACTCTCAGACAGAATCAAAACACACATTTTAAATTCCGTCATAGATCCTCCACCCAGCAGGGACCTGGGGAGAGAGAGAATTCTTCAACCATGAGAAAAGTTGAGTGCTCTCCTCCTCCTCCTCCTCCTGCTCCTCCTCCTCCTCCTCTTTTCTTTCCTCCTCCTGCTGCTTCTGTCGTTCAGAGCTTCACGGAGCTGCAGGGAAACAGTCGTCACAGCCCTGAACAGGTAAAATCATATTTATAATATTCATAAATCCAAATTATTGTCTGAATCGTATCATCTGTATTTATTAACTCCGGTGCACAGGCTGAGAGTTCAGTAACAACTCGTTGCTGTAGCTCTTTAAACCTTTTCAGATTTTTTCTTTGCAACATGAAGATTTTTCTATTCAAGTTATTTTCAGAATTTTTGTAATCATTTCAGTTAATTACCAGAAAATCACCATAATTATAAATGTCAATATGGTTTGATTTGAAGATTTAATTTATTTAGTTTAACTTGCCTTTGTAAAAAACTAAATTTTAAATTGCATGTTTTGTTCAGTTTTGGTTTTGAATTGTAAAGTTGATACAAAACTTAAAGATATTTTGTTTATCAACAACTAAATAATGAATGGAACGATGCTTTTACTGTTAAGGTGAACTTTGTGTTTTATTGATAAAAAAAATAGTTAAAATGTGAAGTCAGACAAATGTCTCAGGTGATGTCATCAGGTCTCTGCAGCAAAACCCCCAACGTGGTTGTGTGGCATTGTGGGTAATGTAGCCATTAGGAAGTTCAATATGTGTGTGTGTGTGTGTTTGTGTGGGTGTGGCGGCGGGGGAGTTAGTATCTCATGTTCTGCTCATAAATAATGACAACAACAAAATATCTGCGAGTCCAGTCCAGTCTGTGCAGAAGTGATGGAGGAGAGGAGGTGTTGTATCGAAGTCCCGCCCACACACACTCTCAACCAATCAGGAGGCGTTGTCAGCTGTCAATCATGACATCACTTATTAACTTGAACAAACATCAGAGATTAGAATGATCTGAAATCACAGAAACATCTTCACAAACATTTAGTCAACGTCTGCTTGGATTCTTCAGTTTGGTCCCGTGTGCTAACATGGAGGAGGAGGTCAATGACCTGCAGCCAGCGGTCATAAGGAAGTTATGAGGCAAAAAAATCAAGTTAAATTTAACGCTAAAAATCTAAATTTAATGTTTAAATCATTGAATTGTTAAGTTACTAAATTATGAATCTGTTGATTTTGATTAAACCTTGATTAAAGGTGAAATAAACCAGAATCTAATAAAAGCTGCAGCAGTTAGTGATGAGGCTCCAGCAGCTGGAACATCTGGTTCATCAGAACTGACTCCACACAGATGTTACCTCCAGTGCAGATGTTGAAGCATCACACGAGTGTGTGAGCGGCTTCAACAGGTGAGAAATAGATTCACATGTTATCAATGAGAGGGAGGAGAATTGAAATAGTTTCAAATTTAAAATAGAACTTATTGATTAAAATATGATTAAATGCAGAATTAAAAACTGAAACATTACCTAAACAATAAGTATAGTAAAAAAGTGTTTGGAAATGTTTGATCTTTATGTAAATTTCTAAACAAGTTAACTTCACTGAACGACGTTCTTCTGTTCTTCTCTCAGTTTAACTCACAAACCTGTGAGAAGAACACACCATTCCTTCATTGTGGTTTATTGTGCGACCCGCTGCACCGACAGACACACAACCAGCTGTGTGTTGAGCTGAAACTCAGATCCTGAGAGGAGGAGAATCCACCAGCCATCACCTGACCTGCGGCTGATCTTCACCTCCCTCGTGCTCCTGCTGCGACCCCAGCAATGCTTCCCTTCGCCCCCCCCCTCCTCCTCCTCCTCCTCATGGCTGCTCTGGCCCCCCCGACCCCGTGTGCGTCCCAGGAGCTCCAGGTCAGAGGTCACAGGACGCAGAGGGAAGCCAAGCAGGACACCATCAAGGTAAGAGGAGCTAAGACGATAATATTCATCATTAGCTCAGCTTCACTTTCAGCCCCCCCCCTTAACGAGCAGATGAACCGTGAGTCAGATCATGTGATGTCTCCGTCCTGGTCCTTACAGGTGCTGGTCTCCGGCGGCTGCGTCTCTCACGGGGACACGTCCCACCTCGTCCCTGGAGGTAAACCCCTGAACCCACTGAGTCCTTTAACTCCCCCCCGTGATGTGAGGGTCGATCTGACCTGTCTGTGCTTGTCTCAGGTCAAGAGTTGGAACTGGCCCCTGGTTCTCCTCTGGTCCTGACCCATCAGATCAAACTGGTTCCGTCAGGTTCTGGATCAGGACCCGGGTCGTGTGGCTGCGAGTCGGACTTCGCTGCTCTGCGGGAGCGTCTGGAGCGTCTGGAGAGGGAGGTGTCCGCCCTCCGAGACAAGTGTGGAGGAGCCGACGGAGGCTGCTGCTCCTCGGAGGAGAGTCAAGGTGAAGAGAACCCCCTCCTGCTGCTCCTGTTTGGAAACACACTTCATCACATCATCATCTTCTTCTTACCGAGCAGGAGATTCACGATGTTAGAAATGAAAAGATCTCCTTCATAAACTGAGCTCAAAGTAAATACTGGAAATAATCCGCTGCACTAATCAATGATTGTTCAAACACGTGAATCATTTCTTCTTCATGCAACAAACACGACTTTGATTCAGAAACAATAAACTGTCGCACATGTTATCCTCCCGTAATCATGACAACAAACACAAACACACACCGTCTCATTCTGGAGTCAAACATCTACAAAGTTAATTCAAACACGTGATGAGGCTTCATCTTCTGATGTTGATATAAAAATATGAACTTAAAACCATCAACACTAAAAAATCTACAACATAAAAACATCAGTTTCTTCTTTTGAGTTAGAACTTTTACTTGTTTTACTTTGTAACTTTTCAGGATTTATAGTAAAATAAATCAGCAACATGAAGAACAGGTGTTCTCAGAGTAAATGCAGCAAAGTACTGGAGTAAAAGTACTTAGTTACTTTGAAAACATGAGCTAAGCCATGAGCGGTGTGTTTGTGTGTGTGTGTGTGTTTGTGTTTGTGTGGAGGGAAATCTTCATTTTGGGAGGAGATGGACTCTGAGATCACACTGGGCAGAGAGCTGAGGACACACACACACACACACACACACACACACACACACACACACTCTCGGTTGGCTGGTGTAAGAAGCACGTGAGTTAAGTTTTGAACCAAAGTGACGGAGGAAACGTTGTGGGTTTGAATCCAGTAACAACAGGAAGAGAATCTGACTTCACACTCTGTTTGACCCTCCTCCCTCTGGCCTCCTCGGCTCCAGGTGCCGGTTGTTCCATCAAACCCAAAGAGGACGAGTGTCCTGACGAGTGCAGTGACCAGGGACGCTGCGTGGACGGCCGCTGCGAGTGTTTCCCTGGATTCAGCGGACCCGACTGCAGCGACTCCAACTGTCCTGGGAACTGCCACCACAGGGGGCGCTGTGTGGCCGGACAGTGTGTGTGCGACCCCGGGTTCAGCGGGCCGGACTGCTCGGGGACATCCTGTCCTGACGCCTGCAGGGGCCACGGACGCTGCGTTGACGCTGAATGTGTTTGTGACCCTGGATTCGCTGGTGCAGACTGCTCTGAGATGTCCTGCCCTGCAAACTGCCACCACAGGGGGCGCTGTGTCGACGGACAGTGTGTTTGCGATGAAGGATTCCGCGGCGCAGACTGCTCTGAACAAACTTGTCCTAACGACTGCAACGGCCGTGGAAAGTGTGTCGACGGTAAATGTGTTTGCAGCAGCGACTTCACCGGAGACGACTGCGCTGACGACTCCTGCCCAGGACACTGCGGCAGCAGGGGGCGCTGTGTCAACGCTCAGTGTGTTTGTGATGACGGGTTCACCGGTGCAGAGTGCGGTGAGAAAACCTGTCCTAACAACTGCAGCGGCCGCGGCCGGTGTGTCGAGGGAAAGTGCGTCTGCAGCGTCGGCTCTGCGGGACCAGACTGCTCCGAAGCCAAGGCTTGTCCCGGTAACTGCACCAGCAGGGGGCGCTGCATCAAGGGCAGGTGCGTGTGCAGGCGCGGCTTCACCGGGCCGGACTGCAGCCGGTGTGAGGACGGACGCACGGGACCGACCTGTGACACCGGTGAGTCCGCTGCCATCTCCACTCACACTCAAATACGTTGTAAAGGGGCGGGGTCAGCTGACCCGTCCACTTCATTGGCTGAGAGCAGCCCAGGGACAGTCACATGAACAACAAGGTAAAGGTCAAAGTGTCACATGTTCTTTGTGCAGCTGCAGCCAAACGTCTGGTCCACGGTTTGAAGATCCACGTCAGTGCTGATCCACCTCATCCCTGATCCGGGGAGAACCTCATGGTTCTGCTCATGTTGCTGTGCCCCCCCGAACGGGTCCATCATAAATACTAGGGTTAACGATTTGTTTGGTTTGGGCAGATCTGTGCTCCGGGCGCTTGTTAAAGAATGGTGGGCAACAGAGGAGCCTCTGATTTATGGTTCCATGACGACACCTCACTTCCTCCTCTGAGTCGTAACTCACTCGGCCACTCGAGGGTTCTATCACTGGAACCAGTCGTCATGCTGGAATCTGTGGGAACAACTTTTCTGTCATGTTTCAATCTCAGTTATTGATCCAGCGTCACACGTTGCTTCAAATCTCAAAACGAACTCTTTACAATTTTGGTTCGTGAGCCAGATGTTTAACGTCATTGTTATTATGATAATTATCATTCAATAACCTAAATGATTCCAAGTGGACTTGATGAAGGTGCCGTGAACCTTTTTAGGGATTTCTCAAACTGTCATAATTCAACAGTTTGGATCTGAGTGACGTCTCGTCCCCTTTGAATCCGCTCACAGTTCTTTTTCCGGATGGAGGAATTGAGCGATGAGTCATGTCCTCAGTGTCTCCGTCCTCCAGCTGTGTCCCTTGTTGTTCTGGTTGCTGTGTTCGTCTGGAGCTGCAGTGACGGAACCGTTTCATTAACTCAACACAAACCTGCAGCTCATAACACACAGAGCGCTGTGTAACGACCGAGGCTGACGCACAACACACAACAGTGTGTGTCTGAGCAACACTCAAGTGTTTCACACACTGTAACCGACCTCTGATTGGAGCCAGGGAGGGACGTCCCCTGTCTGAGACGAGTTAGTGGACATCAGTTACATGTCCTTTACTGGATGGATCCACACAACATGATGTCGAGACGTTTCTCAGAACAACTGATCGTTGTTGTCCTCCATTAAGATCAGAGGTTCCTGGATCTGAAGTCAAATATCAACGTCTGTGTTATAGTTACAGTTAAACTTCAATGTTTAAACGTCTCTAACGTCGTTGACGGCTCCGAATTCTGATCTAACGATTTAGTCTCGAGTCTAAATCCACTTTTCCTTATTTGATTTAAACCTCATGAGAAGAGAACAGCTGCTGGTCTGAAAGTCTCCAGACTCTTTGTCTCCACTTTGTGTCGGGTTGGAAACTGGAGCAGGAAGAAGGGATGAGAGAGATGAGCTGTGAGATCAGTGTGTCCGTCTCGATGGAACAATGTCTGCTGAGATAATGAAGTCATTATAATAATTATTATATTCTGGAACATTATGACGTCAGCGTGTCAGTGATCCACTGAGCCGTGAAATCCTCAGCTGATTTTATGAGGAACCGCTGCAGTCAAATGAATCTGAGTTATTATCCACTGGTTCCACACGAGCGTCGAGGCTCGTCATGTTCAGAACTCCTCCTTCCACCAAGTTTTCTGAAATCTGTTTGGTAGTTTTTGTGTAATCCTGCTCACAAACAATCGGACCATGAATCTGTTTAAAAAACAGTTTATTCATATACTGGTTATATGTCAGCCTCCATCAGACACAGATCCACATCCAGGATCACGAGAAGTTTGTTTCCAGTTCTTTCACCGTCTCGTCTGTTGTGGTCCTTCGAGGCGTTCGGCTGCGTCTCTGATCTGAACCTCGGCTCCTGAGGATCCAGAACCGGGATCCGACCCCTCATGAGAAAACCACCTGTCGTCATCTGAGCCCTCGTTTTCAAACAGTTTGAGTTCAAGAGACGAACGAACATAAAACACTCGGCTGCTGCACGAAGGCTCCAGAGCTTCCATCACATGCTGACATACTATTATACTATTATACTATTATTCTAGTATACTACTATACTATTAAACTAGTATACTACTATACTATTATACTATTATACTATTATACTACTATACTATTATACTAGTATAATATTATACTAGTATACTAGTACAATAATACTTCTATACTACTATACTATTATACTATTATACTATTATACTATTATACTATTATACTATTATACTACTATACTACTATACTATTATACTATTATACTATTATACTATTATTCTAGTATACTACTATACTATTATACTATTATACTATTATACTACTATACTATTATACTAGTATACTATTATACTAGTATACTAGTACAATAATACTTCTATACTACTATACTATTATATTACTATACTATTATACTACTATACTACTATACTATTATACTATTATACTATTATACTATTATACTACTATACTAGTATACTAGTATACTATTATACTAGTATACTAGTACAATAATACTTCTATACTACTATACTATTATTCTAGTATACTACTATACTATTATACTAGTATACTACTATACTACTATACTATTATACTATTATACTAGTATACTACTATACTATTATACTAGTATACAATTATACTAGTATACTAGTACAATAATACTTCTATACTACTATACTATTATACTATTATATTACTATACTATTATACTATTATACTGTTACACTATTATACTATTATACTACTATACTATTATACTATTATACTTTTATACTATTATACTACTATACTATTATACTATTATACTGTTACACTATTATACTATTATACTACTATACTATTATACTATTATACTATTATACTACTATACTATTATACTATTATAATATTATACTATTATACTATTAAACTATTATACTATTATACTATTACACTATTATACTATTACACTATTATACTATTATCCTATTAAACTATTATACTATTATACTATTATACTACTATACTATTATACTATTATACTATTATACTATTAAACTATTATACTATTAAACTATTACACTATTATACTATTATATTACTATACTATTATACTATTATAATATGATACTATAATACTATTAAACTATTATACTATTATCCTATTAAACTATTATACTATTATACTATTATACTACTATACTATTATACTATTATACTATTATACTATTAAACTATTATACTATTAAACTATTACACTATTATACTATTATATTACTATACTATTATACTATTATAATATGATACTATAATACTATTAAACTATTATACTATTATACTATTACACTATTATACTACTATACTATTATACTATTATACTATTATACTACTATACTATTATACTATTATAATATGATACTATAATACTATTAAACTATTATACTATTATACTATTACACTACTATACTATTATACTATTATCCTATTAAACTATTATACTATTATACTATTATACTACTATACTATTATACTATTATAATATTATACTATTAAACTATTATACTATTATACTATTATACTTCTATACTATTATACTAGTATACTATTATACTACTATACTATTATACTATTATACTACTATACTATTATACTGTTACACTATTATACTATTATACTACTATACTATTATACTATTATAATATTAAACTATTATACTATTATACTATTATACTATTAAACTATTATACTATTATACTATTATACTACTATACTGTTATACTGTTATACTGTTATACTGTTATACTATTAAACTATTATACTATTATACTTTTATACTATTAAACTATTACACTATTATACTATTATACTACTATACTGTTATACTGTTATACTGTTATACTATTATACTATTACACTATTATACTACTATACTATTATACTATATAGTACATACTATATCCTTATGGCATAGCCTCTGGAAAACTAATTTTCTCATAGACGTCTATAGAAACAACCAGTGGAGTCGCCCTCTGCTGGTCATTACACAGAATGCAGTTTTCAGTCTATGATCAATATTCATAAATGTCATGATAATAAATCATGAAGATGAATTTATCCATCTCCTCCAAACCCTGATCCATCATCACATCTGTGAATCCAGCTGCTCTACAAACGTCTCTCCTTATTGGACATACATGTAATTCTACATTCATGTTATTCTACATACATGTAGATATTCACATGTGTAACTCACACTCATGTCTCTGTCTTCAGTGATGTCAGGTGTTTCCCAGCTGAGAACTCAGGACGTCACGGAGTCGTCCGTCACGCTGCTCTGGAGTCAGCCTGCTGTGCAGTACGACTCCTACCTCCTCACCTTCAGCAGCCAGGTACAACACAACACAACACAACACAACACAACACAACACAACACAACACTCCCCTCACATGACAGACACTGAGCATCCATTGATGGGAAACCAGTGACTGAGGTACGAAAAAAGTAAATCGTTAAGTAAAGCCAAAAGTCTTCGTAGAAAAATAAAAATACAACATTATCCATCAAATGAATAAAGAATAAAAACAAACCTGTGAACTTAATCTTGTGAAAAAACATCTGCAGCTTCGATCGTTGGTGAAACGTCTTCGTATAAACATCTGTTGGGTCTGTCGTCATCTCTAGAGGAGGAACATAAAATCTAGAAACAGACACTGATTCATCTGCTCTTTAACAAACTCTCTGAACCTTCGACTCAAACCAGATCTTTAGTGTTTGTGTTAGTTCATCAAAAACAGAATTAGTTTGTTTGTTGAGTTTTTAAAGAAGAAATAAAGTTTACTGAAGTTAGCCTGAAGTTAGCCTGATCTCGCAAAGATGTTGGAAATCCCCCAAAAAATCTTCAAATACAGATTCAGTTGTAAAGAAGAAAAACTCTTTTTTAGAATGTAGTTTCAGTCACTTTATTAATTCTCTTTGATCGTTTCTCCAAGAAGCTGATCTGTCATCAGAGAGCAGATTCAAGTTAGAGCCATGGTAACATGTAAACACTGTACAACACATGACACTGCCAGAGGGGTGACATCACCACCGGGCCACAGCTGGGATGAGAGAGGGAGAACGAGAGGGGGGGGGGGGCAGGGGAGGAGAGAGAGAGAGGGGGGGGAGAGAGGGAGAGAGAGAGGGGGGAGAGGGGGGGAGAGAGAGAGAGAGGGGGAGAGGGGAGGGGCAGGGGAGGAGAGAGAGGGGGGGGGAGAGGGGGGGAGAGAGGGAGAGAGAGATAGATAGATAGATAGATAGATAGATAGATAGATAGATAGATAGATAGAGAGAGAGAGGGGGAGAGAGATAGATAGATAGAAAGAGAGAGAGATAGAGAGAGGATAAGAATCATTGTTTATACTCAAGTTTTTTCATCCATTGTTTTATGTCCAATATTTATTAATCTCAGTTTGTGTGTTTGTCTTTTAACTTTAACACAAACCTATAAACACACTCAGGGCGGTTGTGGCTCAGGGGGTAGATCGGTGGTTCTTTAACCAGAAGCTCGGGGGTTTGATCCCAGTGTGTGTGATTGTAAAACAACACACACACTGTTAGTTGTGTGTCTGGACCGACAGAAGGACCGAGACCAGCAGGTGGAGGCCCAGGTGGACGGAGGCCTCAGCAGCTTCACCCAGACAGGACTGGCGGCCGGGCAGCAGTTCAGCGCCACCATCACCGGGGAGGTCGGCGGCAGGAGAGGAGCCCAGAGTTCCACCGAGTTCATGACCCGTGAGACCGATAACTGTTATAAGTCCTTTTATTAAACACACTTCTCACACTCCTGATTCTGTGTTTGAGTCTGTGGGGGCTGTTAATCAATCACATTATCCATCTCATTTTATCACCTTTATAATTTCACGTCTGTCTCTCCAGTCATCTCCGGTCCCACCGACCTCCGAGTCGTCAAGATGACGTCCACGTCCGCGGTGGTCCAGTGGGACAGACCGCAGGGTGAGGTCCACAGGTACCGTTTGAGCATCACTCCCAGCGACGGAGCCGGGAAGACGCAGGAAGTCACCGTACCTGGAGACCAAGACTCCGCCCACATTGGGCAGCTGGAGGCGGGGCGTTCGTATGACATCATCCTCGTGGCGGAGAAGGGCGCGAGTCAGAGCCAACCAGCGACCACGCAGGTGGTTCCCGGTGAGTAGGTCTGAAGATCTGTGACCACACGAAAATAAATGAATTAAAACACTTCACCTTCCTCCTGCCAGGACTCACCAAACAGGGATTCCTCCGCCGCTGGAAATAGTCCCAATCAGCCACAGAGCAACACGTGTCTTCATGTGATTTAACATCTGTGTTATAGTTACAGTTAAAGTTTTTATTTGCTCTTCATCTTGTCAGAAAGTGTAAACACTGAACGTGGAGAGAATTCCACCGAAAAGAAAGGACACAACAACACAACACCAGTGAGCAGGGTTACTGTGGTGAAGTGAGGCGCTGTGTGTGACGTTGTGTGTCTGCTGACGTCTTCAGGGGCAACACCTCAAACAATACGCTCATCTCAGTGTGGCTGTGTTTCCGTTGTGCTTTGGTAGTTGTGTTGTGGCTCTTGAGTTCATGTTTTCAGTCAATGCTTTTGTGTGAGACGTCTTGGGCCCCGTCAAATCTCACATGATGCATTCTGGGATTCTGGAACCTTTCCGACAGTTATTGTGAGAAGTTAAATGTTAATAAGTGAGTCAGTGAATCTTAATGTGTCCAGACGCCTCACCTCTGGAACTGAAGCCTCGAGCTTCCTCATCATGTTCCCTTCTCCACAGTGACACGGACATCACACCTGCTCAATTCATCTGTTCAACCTTCAAAACTAATGATATTTCAATCTTCTTCTTCCAGGTTCATCATGAAGACCACAGCTCTTTCATAAACACCGTAACCACACAAGTTACTGTAAATCAGGATTCATCGTGGTCCCGTTAACACTTTAGAAAAGTTTTAAAACGTCAGAGTCAAGACGGATTCAAATTGTGTTGTGTAACTACAGCAACAAACATCTCGTGGCAATATCAGATTGTAAATAAAGATGGAAGATACATGATAAACCAACACGGTCATCTTCTCATCAAATCACTGATTCAAACCAAACTGATCAGAAACACGTGCACATCTTTACAGACATTTATTCATTGTCTATAGTTTTTAGTTTTTGTTCATGTCCTATACTGAGCAATGCTACAGCCAACCACTGGGGGGGCTGTGGCAGTTTAGTTACTCTTGACTGTAACTAAACTGTCACATGTCAGAAGTTCTTCTTCTGGTTCCAGCGGGGGAACAGAGAGTTTTATAAAACTCATGCTCTGAGTGTCAATGGGACCAAACTGCATTTCCCTCTTTGTTGACTCTGATCTCTTCTGTATTGTTCACAGCAGCATTCGATGACTTTAACATTGACACCAAGTGCTCCCTCCCTCTACAGGGAACAGTTCCCCAAGGGTCACCACAGCAGCTTTGACCACGCAGGTCAGACTAGCACCAAGACAAGAAGATGGCGACTTGGACCAAGAATTGAACCCATCACCTGAGAAGCAAGTCTCTGACCAGCAGGGCAGATCGGAGGATGAACCAGAGGCTGACTCTGTACGAGTTGGAGGTATCGACGGACCCAACAAAGACTCTCCATCTTTGGTTGAGAGAAGTAAACCTCCGGTTAGCAGGACCAAGGTCGTAAATGGCACCAGACCCAAACACGCTGAAAGGCTCACATTGTCCAGGAAGCCCAAAGTTCCAGGCCCTGTCAGATTCCTCTCAACCAGAGTGGTACCTGGAGGGTCAAAGGTCAGCCGTGGCCCCTTGAAAAAGCCCCTAATGGGGGAGAAAAAGAAGGTAATGCCCAAAAAATCTAAACCAGATGTCACCAAAATAGAAACCAGGACAATAGATACGACTGTGACAGAAGCTCAGGTTGAAGCATCAAGCACTGAGAGGAAGGATGAACAACATCCTGCTGTAACGTCTGGAACCGATTCAGAAACACAACGTGGCTCAGAGGAACCACCGAGGCAACCAGATGTTAGTGGGACCGGCCAAGAAAACGACACTGCTCCAGTGTCTTCAGAGCGAACTGGGACCAGTCCAGGCCAAGAGAAGAAATGCCTGAACAAAGTCAAAGTGACGCACATCAGATTAGCCCATCAGGACAGAGTGGGCGGGTGTCAAGGGGACGGGACAGTGCTGGTAGGGAACCCACTGGTTTCAGATCGATCCACTTCTGACTCCAAACTCTCGTCTGCAGAGACAAACCTGGACTCGTCACCAGATACTCTACGGAAACTTCTGAGGGACACTTATGACAGTTTGAATATCACAACGTTTTCTGTTCACTTGTCTGAACCATCAGACCTCTCTGATGATGAAGACGCAGGGAGGACGAAGATGTTAACTGAACTGAAGCACCTGTCGTCATTTTCATCCTCTTCTCCTTCCTTACCAAAGTCCCAGTCATCATCATCATCATCATCATCATCCACACCATCACCTTTACAAGTTTCATCCTCATCACCACCATCCCTTACACCTTCATCACCGTCCCCATCATCATCCTCGTCTTTCAGCTCAGACAAACCAGATTCCTTTGGAAATAAAGAACAAAATGCTGATAAGACCAAAAACACAGCCTCTGACACAGCCTCTCCAGAAGAAAGACAACCTTCAACCTCAGGAGAAGCTGGTGCACCACCTCTCCACCACACCCCTCCAGCACGAGGCTTCATTCGTCGTCCACGCCCAGTTTTTGGTTTGTTTCAGAACAGGACACATCCGAAGTTGAGAGGTCCTCACCGTCCTCAAGGAGACATCATCCCAAGAAGAGAGTCTGGGACGAGGGATAAATCCACGAATGAATCGTTGCCTTCATCTGCTTCCGAGGAATCATCCCCAGTGAAGATGATCACATTAGTCAGGGATGCGAGTGGAGACAAGGATGGACCGGCTACACCTGCATCCTCTGGACACGACCAGAAAGTGATGCTGACAGAAAGAGGACGAATCCCAGTTCGCCCTCCGACTCCAAAAGGTGGATATGTGCGTCGCCCCTTTCCAAACATGGCAATTCTTCAGAACAGAACTCGACCTGATTTAAGGCTTATGACTCGCCCCATTCGACCTTTGAGTCCTGAAACAAAAACACAGAGGGTGGAGGTTCAAACCACTTCTTCTCCTCCTGATGTAAAAGCTGAAAGTACACAGCCGATAGGAGAGGATCGTGAAGATAGAGCTGTAGTCAGAACCTCCTCAACAAGAATGTCCAGTGAGCAGTTAAATCAGGCTCTCAGAGCTCGAGAAGAACCTTTGTCCCAACGCCCAACTAAAGTTCAATATTACCGTCGCTCCAAAGTGTACGCTGGAGCTCCCGAGAACACAACACGTCCTCACTTGAGACAACCTCAGTATCCACGTAGAGGTCTCATGCTCAATCCTCTCCCTGTCAGAAAGCTGAATGGAGACGCTGTTGGAAGTCAAACTAGCCAACAAGAAAAGGGGATTCCATCTGAGCTCCCTGGAATCCCATATAACCAGCTAGGAGAGCAGGATGTTCCAAGGCCTACCCAACGAGTAGAAGTTCGAATAAGACAAACAGGAGAACAAGAAACTGCAGGTGTAAGCTCACGGACGGATGTCCACAACACTGCTGTCAGTCCACAAACTAACAAGTTAGAAAATGGGGAAAGGGCTCCAATCCAAACAACCACATCTGGGGAAGAAGAAACTGGCACTCTGCTTTATAAGAATGATTCTGACGTCAACAACCAGCGAGTCAATACTGCCAAATATCCTGCCTCTACAGTTCGAGGTAAACAAAATACCCAAAAAACTTCCTCTGATTCAAGAGATTCAAGAACAGTCTCGCTTCCAAAGCGACAACCTCCATCAGGAAGTCTAACAGGACATCGCACCCAGTTGAGAAACCCCGTCAGGGAAGAAGATCCTAAAACAAACCACACTGTTAAAAGGCTGTTTGACACCAAAACTGGACAAACAAGAAAGGCTGCTTCAAAACCTGTGATGGGATCAGATGTTGCTTCAGCCGGAGTCACCAGAGAAGCTCTGGACCACGTAGGAGTGAGGAACCGGACCTCAGATGGTTTCACGCTCGTATGGGACTCACCGGAAGGAAAGTACAAGAACTTTGTTGTGACCAGGAAACGAGAGGAAAAAGATGAGACACCAAATCAAAAGGGAATTCAGAGAGATCAACAAAGACGACAAGAAGCCTCGGAGAGAGAGGACGAGAAGCTTCGACCGATTAATGAACCAGGAGAGAGAAGCACTGAAGAGGGAAACCCAGTGTCCGCAAGTGACCATACACATATACCAGTGAAGCAAACAGTTAAACCTACAGTTAAACCAGCAACAGGAAGTGATAAGTCCTTCAGAGAGGTTCTTCCTGGTTCAGCTCGCTCCCTCCACTTTGAGGATCTGCCTCCTCAGACGGAGTACACCGTCACCTTGCTCGGGAAGGGTCCCGGTCTTCTCTCCAGGCTGCACAAGCTGGTCATCAGTACAGGTATCAGCCATTGTGACAGTAGAACTACACAAAGCACTGCTGTACAATGCGTCAACATTACTCCCAATGTTGTGAAGCCTTCAGCAGAACTCGCTCCTCCAGTCTGGTCGTATCTTCACTGTGTCTCACGTTGAACTGATTAAATCTCATTTGTTAACTAATCATCACTTGTGTTAGTACGACTGTTGTAATATTTGCTCAGCCACTAAACATCGCTTCCATTTCACTTCATGATCCAGTGTCGTGCTGCTCTTGGAGACTGTAAGCGTGTACGCTCTCAGATCATACGTGTGCTTCTCATGTAAACATCTGTTCTGTGACATATTATCTGTTTGTTCTCAGCTGATGTTGAAACAGTTGTGTTTTGTGTTCATGCTGTTTGTGCCTCACTCCTCAGCTTCGATGTGTAATGTGTGAAATACTCATATTCATGATTCTGCAGCCACACAACATGACCAACACTCAGTTTGTCACATTGTAAACAATGAAACTAGAGTTTCCAGAGGTTTGGTTACATTGTTTACATTGTTTATCATAAACAATCATAAACAATTGTTTACATTGTTTATGATTTGATTGAAGGTCATAATCATATCAGCATGTTGGTTCACTGGTCACCTGACAAACCTGGAGACCTGACCTCAGCTTGGACCTAGTTTGAGTCGTTGTGTCCATTACACTAAAACTGGACAGTTGTGTTACATGATTTGTGTTAACCGCCAAGACTTTGTCTAAGTGTACTGTACAATCAACTGAGTTGGTATGGAATGAGAGTTTGTATGAAACAAGCGACAACATGACACCAGCGTTCATCCACTGCTGCTCTGGTCTTCTGTCACTCAGGGTGAGCTAACAGCCAGCTTCACTGACCCCCCCCCCCCCCCCCCCCCGTTACCCCCCACCCACACCAGGGTAAGACCACCGCTGGTCTGTCTTCGTCCTCTTCATCATAATGTGCACACTTCAATCCACTTTCCATCAAAAGGAAGGAGGTGGATATTTCATCATCAAATTGATCCGGGTATCAAACAGACGGTGTGTGTCAGTACAGTACACACTGACACTGTGGTAGATCTTTCTCTTTACAGGATCAATTTGGAGACTAAATTTCAGGAGTGAAAATTGCAAAATGCACAAAATATTAAGAAATAAACACAGAAAAGCAAACTGTGGTTGTGTTTGTTGGGTGATACCATGTCTGTGATCGGTCAGTTGGAAAACCATCCACCTCCTCTGGTCAGGTTCATCTGTCTCAGCCGCACGCTGCACATGAGCTTTCACCTCCAGCCCCTCCACTGTGTTGATTTTATTAACTCATCTTTCATAATCTTGTGAGATTGTCTCCTCTTCCTCTTTTGTTTGACGTCACTTATTCCCGCCCGATCTTATTTTCAGGTTTGAGCGACCGGCTATCAGCGCTCCTCATTCCCTCCTTTGCTGCTGTCCAGGATCCATCTTCATTTGATTGTGACACTTTATGTCTGTATATGATTTGTATACTGTATATATGTTTGCACTGTACATATATACACACAAACTCATTGGAGCACTAATAGTAACAGTGTGGATGATTAATGAACAATGTATACTTTCTTTTCTCTTTACCCTCTTTATTATATTTATTCCTCTTTTCTTATTCCTTCATCCCATGTTCTCCTCGTCTTGTTCCTGTGGCTTGTTCCCTTCTCTCTTGTTTCCCTGTTATTTGACTTCCTGTTCTGATTCCTCTCCCTGAACTCTTCACGCCATCCAGGCCCCGAGCCTCCGACCGACATCGCCTTCAGTGAGGTGACAGAAAACTCTCTGACGGTTTCCTGGACCAAGCCCAAGACCCCCGTCAGTGGTTTCAAGGTCACGTACACCCACAGTGAGGACGGTGAGAAACTGGATTCACTATTGAAAAATCACATGTCTGCAGCTGTTGAGCCAAAAGTTAAAGCTGCCAAAGTTTCCCGTCCCAACAGATTTGTGATAAATGATCTGTGACCTCAGCTGTGATCCTGGAGCAGCTCCGGGGCTGAACCACTAACCGACTCCTCCTCTGTGTTGTGAGAGCAGAGGAGCCGGTGTCGGTGTCCCTGGACTCGGAGGACTCCTCCGTCGGCCTATCACAACTCTCTCCTGGTTCCACCTATGAGGTCAGCATCCTCTCCATCCTCGGCCTGGACGAGAGCGACCCAGTCCAGGACCTGGTCTCCACACGTGAGGGCTGCAGGTTTCTCTTCAGATCTTTGTGCTGCCGATGACTCGTTCTTCTCGTGCATCACAGCTCCTCAGTCCGGATTGGAGTTAGTTTCCTTGGACACATAATAGGCTGTGGATCTGTGTTTCCTCAGAGGAGCCTCATGTTTCTTACACAACCTTATAGTATGAGACGTTCTCTGCTGCTCAGTCCAACATCTTCAGTCTCCACTTCGTTTTTTAACCTTCAGCTTTTGTTTCTGTTCGGTTCTTCACATTTAATGTTGCCTCCTCTCTCAGTCCCTGACCCGCCAACACACCTGCGGGCCGTGAACGTCACCGACACCAAGGCCTTGCTGCTGTGGCGTCCAGCGCTGGCCAGCGTGGACAAGTACACCATCGTCTATGGCTCGGGTTCAGGTAGGTGGGGGGGGGGGGGGGGCATTTGTGTTTGTTTACGATCTTGTTCTCTGAGCGCACACGTTCACTCAAAATACAACAACTTCCTCTTCCATGGCGAAACCTCCGGGTTGAAGTCCACGTCATGGACATGCGCTTCATAGAAACACTTTCTAACAGTCTGGTTCACACAGGGTTTAAAGTTGGTTGGATTCATTCTGTAGGAACAAAGTACAGAGGAGAGCTATTGTTAAAAGTGACGCCTAAATTCAAAATGGCCGTCTTCCTGCTGGTGTAAAGGGGCGTGGCTCTGAACTCTGTCTGACGGTGTGTTCAGGGTCAGAGCTGAGGATCACGGTGTCTGGAAACGCAGCCGAGCAGCAGCTGAGCGGTTTGGAAGCCTCCACCACCTACACCGTCACCATCAGCAGTCAGCTGGGCGGGGGCGAGAGCCCAGCGGCTGCAACCAGCTTTACTACCAGCAGAGGTCAGTGCACACGTGTCTTAGTGAGGGCACTCATCAACGTTATACATTCCCATAACCTTCACCATCTCAACTTACTCCCTAAACCCAACCTGGTCATCACCCTGAAGGGAAATGAAAACAATTAATTTGAAATCATGATTGGCAGCTGAGACTGACTCATGATTGGTTGAGCACATGTATGGGCTGGACCTCGACATGATCGACATGCTCCATGATCACTACTGCACAGACCCTGCCTGTCAATGACATCATCACCACTAGATGGCAGTGTTAGTATCCAGGATATTTTTGCTTAATTTTAGTTAAATGATGAAATGTCGTTCGTCTTTATTTGAATTAATCACGGTCACGGATTCTCTGCAGATGTTTTTTTCACGATTCAGTTTGTGTTATGAATTCATCAGATTTAGCAAAACACTGTTTGAATCTCATGAGGAAAAGTAAGAAGTGAAACATTTCTCCAGGGAGCGACGGCGACGTGCCGCGAGACCTCCAGGCCGACCACGTGACGCCTCGCAGCGCCCGGCTGTCATGGCGAGCAGCCGGGCGGCCCGCTGCCGGCTACAGGCTGACCTATCAGACGGGAGGGCGGGAGGTGAAGGTGAGATGAGACCTGATGATGATCACGATTAATATTCAACTTTTGATAGTAATTTCAAGGAAAGTAGGAAGTTCCATTTAAAGACCAACGTCATTTCTTTTATTTTCATTAAATTGAAACTTTATTCTTCATGTGAGTTGAATCCTGTTCAAGCCGACCTCCTGTCCACTCACACACTTGTTTAAAAGGAACTTCTGTGTCCTCTCTGATCAGATTTATCAGAGCTGACTCCTGGTTCTTAACCTTTACTCTTCCTCTTCTCCTGTTGCTCCTCATCAGGAGGTGCTGGTGGATTCTTCGGTGAACGAGTTGAACCTCACCGGACTTGATCCTGGATCTAAATACACGGTGCAGCTGCAGGCTGAGGCAGGAGGACGATTCACCTCCTCCGTTTCCACTGAGTTCACCACCGGTACAAAACTTCTCCTTCTTGTTTTTCTTGTGGTTATTCGGTTATAAACTCCACTACCCATGATCCTTCTCCTTCCTCCTCCCTCCTCTTCTTCAGGCGCCCTGAGGTTCCCCTTCCCCACCGACTGCTCTCAGGAGCTGCTGAACGGCTTCGGGGCGTCAGGCGAGGTGGAGATCTTCCCTCAGGGGAACCAGGGAGCCTCCATCAGGGTTTACTGCGACATGGAGACGGACGGAGGAGGCTGGACGGTGCGGGGACATCAGTGACAGTATGGTCCTCCAGTGAAATGAGTCAGCCGGGGTTTAAACTAAGTGTTGTCCTCGTGTCCACAGGTCTTCCAGCGGCGGAAGGACGGCTCGGTGGATTTCTTCAGAGGCTGGAGGGACTACGTCAAAGGCTTCGGAGATCTGAGTGGCGAGTTTTGGCTCGGTGAGAGAGACATCATGTGAAGAACATGTTGATTATAACTCAACAGCTGCAGCTAGAACCGACTCATGTGACACAGTGTAACGACACACGTGTTTTGTAAATGAAGGTAGAGGGAGCTCCTCTCCTGGTCGATTCATACGATACAAGCCTCAGTCTCACTGAAGTTCATGTTTGACGCCTTCAGGCCTCGAGAGTCTCCACAACCTGACGACCCTGAGCCGGATGAGTCTGCGTGTGGACCTGCGAGACGGAGACGACTCGGTGTTCGCCAAGTACTCCACGTTCGCGGTGGCCAGGAGGAACTACAGACTGAGCGTGGGCGGATACAGCGGTGACGCAGGTGAGACTCACACAGCGATCCTAAAACCTGCCGAGTTCAGAGTCACTCTGAGACCTCGAACTATTACTGTCTCCTGAAAACTCCCAAAACCTGTTAATCCTCCACCTCTCCTCCGCCGGTCAGGTGACTCTCTCAGCTACCACAACAACCGCGTCTTCTCCACCAAAGACCGAGACCCGTCGCCGTTCATCACCCGCTGTGCCATGTCGTACCGAGGAGGGTGGTGGTACCAGAACTGCCACCAGGCGAATCTCAACGGCCTCTACGGCATCGACGTCAAACACCAGGTGACCTCGGATCACAGCCCTGATGTGACCATTCTGATGGAGTCGCCCCCTAGTGGCACACAACCACATCCTGTGCTTTAAGATCTAAATCAGGAGGTTTGATGCTGACATCAGTGTTCACATTTTTCTGATTAACCTGACGTGTGTGTGTGTGTGTGTGTGTGTGTGTGTTTGTGTGTGTGTGTGTGTCTGTGTGTGTGTGTGTGTGTCTGTGTGTTAGGGTATCATCTGGACCTCCTGGAAAGGAAAAGACACGTCCATTGCGTTCACTGAGATGAAGATGAGACCAGCGTCCTTCAGTCCTGCAGCCAGAGGGTGAAGCAGAGAGACGCTTAATGAACTGCTGAACACACACAGTGGGTCCATACATGTGCGAGCACACACGTATGTGAACACACACCGTCGTGTTCACAGAGTCACGTCACACGAGATGAAGACCTGTTTTTTTTTGCATTATTTTACTGTTGTTGTACAGTTTTATGTTTTTAACTTTGACCTGTTGAAGCAGCCAATCAGACGTCCTCCATCTTTAATACAAAACAAGCAAATGGAGTTTGTGAAGAAAAAGTTGTGTTGAGGTTTTTGTTGTTAAGGTGTGTTGTTTTGTGTTAACATGCTTGTGTACGACGCCGAAGCCACCCCCTCACTTAACCACAGGTGATGTCATCACATCAGACTGTAAATAAAGTAATGACAGCCCCCCAGCTGCATCGCCCCCTGGTGGCTGACTGCAGTATAGAGCATTTGGATCCTCGTACATGAAGCTGATGTTTGCAGAACTTTGTGCATTAAGACTTTTCATTATGTTTGATGTAAATAAATTAGATACTCGATGATTAGTTCGTCTCTAAAATGTTACATTTTCACATTCTAATAAAAACGCTTTTTTACCTTGTTTCATTTTTTACGTAAAATGACTTTTTATTTTTTCTCCTAATAGAAAAAGATTTAAACATCTTTTTATTGAAAATATGAATTTGCCTTTTCTGATGGAAGAGTTTGTGGTTTATAACCTGCATAGAAAAACCCATTGTAAAGCTCAGCAGCGCCCCCTGTTGTGTCTGTGATGCACTGCGTCCCCTCAGAGCCGGTCCTCTCACCGGCTCTGTTCTTATTCTGTTGTTGCTCCATCAAAGAATCAAAAGGATCATAATGAAAACTGATGCTCGTGATATTTGAATCACTAACTGATGAAAACCTCCTGTTTGATTTCTGAATCTGTTCCTTTGTGTCGTGAAGCTCGAGTCTCTTCATCAAACAGAATCATAACGTCTGTTTCTCAGAGGGAAGACGATCCCCCCCCCCGGGACTTTTCAAACCATGTGTGTGTGCGTTGTTTTAATTGGTCCCCAGGGTGCACCCCCATCCCCCCACTCACCAGGCGGCCAATCAGATCAGTTCTTACCTGCGTCCTGAGTCACTTGGGCCTCTTGTTTACAGGTGTGTGTGTGTGTGTGTGTGTGTGTGTGTGTGATGCTGGGTGGTTGAAGAGGTGGAAACGGATCCTAAACAGCCGGAGACAGGAGGCGGCAGAGACACCTGGGGCAGGTGAGTGGACGTCTGTCCAAGAGCAGGAGAGAACCAGGGAGACGTCCCTCCGTCAGAAGAAGAAGGAAAGTTTTTCAAGAGCTGAAGAAAACATTTCCTGATTTAAAGAGATGAGACGTTTGAGGGATTCACACTGAAAATCATCCTCCAGAGGACAGGTACGATTTATGATGATTACTATGAACATCATTATTAATACTACGGTTATTATTATTCATCTTCTTAACCAAACTCAAATATCCTCAGTTTACAATAACATGAACTTTCCAGAAGAGAATAGAATCTAATAAAATAACTAAAGATCAGTTTCATTATTGATCATTTTATTGCATTTTCTTCTCCATTGGATGAAAAGACACAGAGTTGTGTAAGATTCTCTTTAGTTTATGGTTTGTGTTATTTACTTGTTGAAAAAAAATGCGAAACAAGATGAAACAAAAATAGAAAAAAAAATATTTTTGCAGATTTGAAGAACCCATTGGATGTTCCTGAGTCGTCCAGGTATTAAACTACTTTTCACTCAATATAACCTTGTTTGTTTATGAATGTAGAATTAGATGAGTCTGTTTTTAGCTCTCTAACGAGGCCTGTGATTCCGGAGAGGACTGATAATTACCCCCTCCACCTCCTCGGGACAATCATGATGTCGCCAGACGCCCGGGCCCTGGAGGACCTGCTCTTCGGCCGTGACCTTGGAGACGAGGCGGAGGGGTCGGAGCCGGGCGGCGGCCCAGCGGGGGGGGAGGAGAGTGCTGCTGCTGACGATGTGAGCATGAACACAACAGGAGGATGGTGGAGAGTGTCCCTGTCCTGTGCTGTGGTCACCGTCTGCATCCTCAGCTTCACATCTTCTTAAATCACTCAACAGCAACAAAGAAAACACAATCTGATCCACACAAAATAAAACATAAAGCAACACATCTACACATTAAATATTAATGAATACATTGACACATATATAATGATGTACGTTACATATTATTCACCAGCGTTCTGAACACTCAGTTTTGTACAGAGAGGTTTTGCTGAGTCACAGTTAGAGGGTTTATCTACAACAATCAGCAGGAAACTTTAAACATGAAGGATCATCAACAGTTTGGTGGATTTGTTCCAGCAGCAGCTCCTCTGGGTCAGGAAGCAGAGGATCATGGGTAATATCCAGAGGGGCAACACATTGAGACTCTGTGATTTTCTACACATGAAAACCTTCATGTCACCCAGAGACCAACAGAGTTAATGTCACTGTGTGGCTGCAGGGGGCGCTGCTGCTCAGTAACTGTAACTCAGTGTGGGTTTAAAGGTCTTGGGGAAGTGAGGACTCTATCACAAAGTCTGAATTATTTTAATTCCCTTTTAAAGATTCTCATGATAACATTTCAGGAGGAACTGTAATTTGTGTCTTGTTTCTATTCGTTGAATTTGAATCTGTCTCAGACTCCGACAGCGGTTTCCATCCAGGAGCCAATGACGTGCTCCGGCTGTGGCGAGCAGGTGTGCGACCGCTTCTTCCTATTGGCTGCGAGCCGGGTGTGGCACGGCACCTGCCTCCGCTGCAGCCAGTGTCAGTGCGAGCTGCAGACACACCCCTCGCTGTACTGGAGAGACGGGGACATCTACTGCCAGCAGGACTACAGCAGGTTCCCTCAGACCATCACCACTACGCCACACACATGATGGTAGCAACGCACACTTTCACCCACTGACTCCTCCTCTTCCTCTCTGTCGTCAGGAGGTTTGGCGGCGGTCAGTGTGCTCGCTGCTTCCAGCCAATCCCAGCGTCCGCCCTGGTCATGAGGTCTGGGGAGCTGACCTTCCACCCTCAGTGCTTCTCCTGCCAGGTCCGTGGAGGTGTCCTCACGAGGTCACGGTGAAGTTGTGTGTCACAGTGCAGTCGAGTCAGACGTGTCAATGAGCGTGTGTTTTGCAGGAGTGTGATGTCACACTGATGCCAGGCAACCTGTACTGTGTCCAGGGCCAGAGCCTCTACTGTCAATCACACTATCAGGGGGACGGGACGGGGGCCATGTCCCACAATGCTCGGCTCAGACCTCCTCTGAAAGACGGTGAGGGTGGACAACCGCACTCGAGTCTGTGCTGAGAGACTCTCACGATAACCTCTACGTGTTTTAGCTTGGTTTACGTCCCATTGTGTGTACTGCAGTCAGCCACCAGGGGGAGATACAGAGGCTTCGGCTTTCGTCTTGTGATGTGTCGTGTCGTCCATCTTGATTTATAGTTTAAAAAACTCGGAGCTAACACTATGTGTGTGTGTTTGTGTGTGTGTAGGTGTGAGTGAGACAGCAGCTCAGAACCAGGTCTCAGGTGAGGGGGAGGAGTCTGTCAGCAGTTCAGAGCCCCGGTTGGACGACAGGGTGTCAGGTGGACGCTCTCGCCGGCGGACCAAGCGAATCAGGACGTGTTTCCGCAGCGAGCAGCTCCGAGCCCTGGAGTCCTATTTTGCTCAGAAGCACAACCCTGACGGAAAAGACTGGACGTGTCTCGCACACAAGACGGGCCTCCCCAAGAGAGTCCTGCAGGTGAGACCTGGGACGTCCTAAGATAGAGACACGTTAGAGTTCTCAGTTCCTCTTGGACAGAAGTTAAAGATTATAACACAAAGCGCAAGATAATCAAAAGTCAACAAACCTTCTTCCTCTTTCCTCTGAGCTCGCCCCCCGGTGGGCGGCGGCCATCTTCTGACTCCTCCTTCATTTGGCCCTCAAGAGTTTTCATTCCTCCACTGTTCATCTACAATATCCAGCTGTTAGCTTTTCACCAAAGAAGAAGAACACACGTCTGTGTTGACCTCTGGTTTCCACTCGGCCCTGTTTCAGTTTGAAAACTCTGATGTAATGATGTGATGTCACATCATTATAATATTACAATTCTCTCTGTCTCTGGTCTCTCTCTCTGGTCTCTCTCTCTCTGGTCTCTCTCTCTCTGGTCTCTCTCTCTCTGGTCTCTCTCTCTCTGGTCTCTCTCTCTTTCTGTCTCTCTTTCTGTCTCTATCTCCCGCTCTCTCTCTCTCTGGTCTCTCTCTCTCTGGTCTCTCTCTCTCTCTGGTCTCTCTCTCTGTTCTCTCTCTCTCTGGTCTCTCTCTCTCTGGACTCTCTCTCTGGTCTCTCTCTCTCTCTCTCTGGACTCTCTCTCTGGTCTCTCTCTCTCTGGTCTCTCTCTCTCTCTGGTCTCTCTCTCTCTCTGGTCTCTCTCTCTGGTCTCTCTCTCTCTGGTCTCTCTCTCTCTCTCTGGTCTCTCTCTCTGGTCTCTATCGCTCTCTCTCTCTCTCTCTCTCTCTCTGGTCTCTCTCTCTCTGGTCTCTCTCTCTGGTCTCTCTCTCTCTGGTCTCTCTCTCTCTGGTCTCTCTCTCTCTCTGGTCTCTCTCTCTGGTCTCTCTCTCTCTCTGGTCTCTCTCTCTGGTCTCTCTCTCTCTGGTCTCTCTCTCTCTGGTCTCTCTCTCTGGTCTCTCTCTCTCTGGTCTCTCTCTCTCTGGTCTCTCTCTCTCTGGTCTCTCTCTCTGGTCTCTCTCTCTCTCTCTCTCAGGTGTGGTTTCAAAACGCTCGGGCCAAGCTGCGGCGCTCTCTGACCTCGGACGACTCTCAGGTCAACTCACCCTCCGCCCCCCCGAGAGCAGCCGTCTCCGTAGTGACCAGCTCGCCCCCCCCCCAAGCCTGCTCCCCACTCGACCAATCAAGGCCCTTCCTCCCCAGCACCATCGACCAGCTGCAGCTGTCTCTCCTCACCGCCCCCCTCTGCGGCCTACCGCCGAGCCCGACTGCCGATCAGACTCGCCCGCTGCAAAACCCCGCCTTCTTCCTGGACTACGATTCCCAGAGTGCACTGGGGTGTGTCTCATCTCTGGAGGCCTGCGAGGACTTTGCGGAGGCGGGAGGAGGAGCCGGAGATCCCGATCATTCTTTCAGTCGCCACTACTGAACCGTCTCTTCGTTTACTTTGTTTGATTAGAGACGAGTTCTAATCTTCAGATCTCAACACCAGGAGCACCAGTAGTGTGGAGGAGCACCAGTAGGACATGTTGTGTTAGCATTAGCAGTGAATTAATCCAGAATTCAGCTTAGAAACAATAAAACCAGATCATTCTTCCTTTTCTTCCTCCTGTTAACGTCTGTCCTCTGAGTCTGACCTCCAATAAAAACCGTCACACGAGTCCCATGTGTTCTTTTGTTCTATTCGAGATCAACTGGAGCAGTGAAGATTCTCTCACTTCCTGACAAGAGAAGCAGTTTACTCCATCCATTCAGGAACAATTTCATCTTTGGGTCAACGAGCTGAGAAATGATACCGATCGCTGAAAAAGATAAAGTATCCTGGATACAAACGCAGCCATCTTGTGGTGGTGACCTCATCTGGAGCCAGAGTCTGTGCAGTAGTGATCGTGGCGTGTGGGCGTGGACCGTGGCATCAAGGCCCCGCCCATACCACCGCTTGGCCAATCCTAGGTCGGTCTCAGCTGATAATCATGGCTTCTTTTGTAAGATAGAGGTTTAGGCTTTCAATGAAAATGTCAAATTTCTCTGTTGGTCATCTTAGTTTACTGTAACTCTCTGATAATGGCTGTTTGGATAATTGATTCATTGCATCCTGCAGCCTGCCACCAGGTGGCGATAGACCTGGTGTGAATGTGTCAGACCTGGACGTTTGTCTCGGACTCTGGATTATCAGGATTTTAAGTGATAAACATATTCGAGCGCTTCTTTAACAGGTGAAAATAAAAACGTCCTCTGACATTCACAGATTTCCAAAGGTCAGATTGTGGATTTAAGTTTTCAGATCAAACACAATGAGTCAACAGCCTGAAGGCAGAAGTCGATACAGACTCATCTTCCTCACGCAGCAGACGACAATGGGCGTTCGGCCTCAATGGGTTTGAGGTTGTTGACATTCTTTCAGCTCAGACGACCTTCATGACGACCACGACCCACCTGCCCTCGTCTTCCTGTTTCCTCGACTTCTCTCCTCGGAAGCATCTTAATTATTGGCAGCTGACTCTTTGTGAATTGTGTCCCAATCAAGCAGCAATAATTGCAGCGACACACTGAAGAGGCCTGAGGTTTCTCAGCTGAAAGAATGAAGGTTAGTGCCTTTGAGTGCGTCAGGGGGGGGACAATGGGTAACCACGGCAGCCATGACCGAGGGCGGCGCTCGACGAGATGAGGGCGCTTCGTTTTTTTAAAAGGTTTCGAGATGACAGAAGTTGGAGAAGATACAGAAGAGGACTCCAGGTGAGAGATGAAGACGAGTTTTTCTCCCTCATCTTCTTCACTGACGCTCAAACATGTAAGTTCCTGATTTTACCTTTAATTGTTCTTTCTACAATTTTGTGTGTAACAGACTAAAAGAAAATATACAAACAAATACAACAATTACTTGTATCCATTGATTTGTGTTTATTTACTAATTTTGCTCTGATGCTTGAATAGTTTCTTATTGTTTCATTTTTACTTCAGGAATCATCTAAATAAAGATAATTGTTATTTTAAATCTAAATTACAAACCTGTTGCTCATATAAAACTAAGTAGAATCCAAAGTGCATTTTATGAATATTTATATAATTTTGATATGAATATAATTCCCTCACCAAATGGAACCGGATGTGTCTTGAATAACCATATTTATGAATTTAAACTTTTTGGAACTCAACGTCTATGAAACACAGAGCGGCTTCTTGTCCTTTACTTTATTATTCTCTGTTTAAATTATGCAGCTGTTGATAATTCTTCTGATATGTTTACATTTGATGTCTTTGTGATTATTAGATTTAGTTTTGTTGCCACGGCAGCTTCTTATTTGTTGACCTGATGAAGCTCCAGTGACCCGGAGCTTTAAATATATATTATTGTCACGTTATCTATTATATAAGAAAGTCGTAGAAAATGTTTTAGGATGATTTTCAACGAGAGAAAAAGTTCAGCTACAGAACAAATATGAATTGTTTCTGTAGATTTGTAAATATGATAATTATGTTTTGCTGGTTTTAAATTCAAAATGGAACCATGGTTGAAATGAACTCAAGCATGGAGCCATCACACTTGAACTCATTCAGTCGATGTAAACGCAGTGAAATCCTGTTGTTGTTGTTGTTGTTGTTGATTGTCCCGGGACAACAGATGAAATGAGCTTAGCGCTAACTCTGCTAAGGAGCTGTGCAAATAGACGAATATATAATGATAATAAAACTAACTTTATACAGAAGTTATGAAGTGCCTCACGAGAATAACATCAGCAAAACAAAACATCAAAGGTACAAATCAAATGATAGGAAATCTGAATATTGTCCATTTCCAAGGGACACCTGCTCAAGAATTGAAGAGTTTCTCTTTTGAGGCATTCTTGAGATATTACGTTCGCAAGAATATATTGCGTTCACAACAAGGTGAGGTCATGTGACCTTGAGCTTTTTATCTGTGACCATTTAAATCCAATCAGTTCAATCTTGAGTCCAAATTTGAAAGATTATGTCAGAGAGTTTTGGAGATATTTCGTTACCGGGACGAACGGACGGGGGAATGAAATAACCTGTTGGTTCTGTTTTCAGATGAGACCATCTTTCCATCTCGGGGCCCCTCAGCTCACCCTCCTCTTCCTCACCCTGCTCTGCCCCGTCCCATGGACGGCGTGGTCGTGCCCCCTCTCCTTCGCAGACACAATGGACGGATCTGATCTGGAGTCTGTGCTGCAGCACCAGGCGGCTCTGGACCAGCTCCTCGCCCCTCAGCTCGTCCCCCAAGCGCTGCTGGAGCCCGGGCAGGAGGCCGAGGAGGCCGGATCCTGGGAGGAGGAGGCGCTGCTGAGAGCCCAGAGAGGAGACCTGATGGCCCGGCCGCTGCCGCCCTTCCCTGAAGGTCACTCTCTGGAGAACTACCACTACCAGGACGGAGGAGAAGGGGAGGAAGGGGGGAAGAGGAACGAAGCTCTGACCTCCATCATCGGGGGGCTCCAGGCCGTCAACCGGGAGAAGGGGGGCTTCGGTTTCCGCTTCGGGAGGAAAAGATGGACTGACCGGGGATGGAGTGATGAGGGGAGGGGGCGCTCAGAGGAGGACCAGAGGAACTGATGATGTTTTTTATGGAAAAGAAATATAAAATAAAGGAAAAAATACACAAATCAGAGTGCCTTTAAAATGAGGAAGACAATTTTTATTTTACATTTTAGATCAAAGCTACACAGAAAAGATAATAAGACACAACTGAAGTAACACAAGAGTCATTTTGTGATGGAGTCAGGAAATAAAAGAAAAGACAGATATTTATTTGATAATGGACGAATGTACAGAAAGAAAAGAGTCCTTATCCGTCTCCAGCTTCTCCATGTAAATGTTACAGGTATTTGGTCACATCCAAAGTTTAACGGTGTAATAATAAATGTACATAGATATAAATTGGAAGTAGAACTTTACTTTGTAAATGTGTTGATTGTCGGCTTGAAAAATAAAAAAACTCTCAACACAAGTTCGATTCCTTCAGTTCCTCAGACTGTAAAACAAAGATGGACGACGTGACTTAAAAGATGAGACATCTCAGTCCCCCTGGTGGCTGGCTGCAGTATAGGCCGTAAACTCAGCCTCCTCCATGTTAGCAGATGGGACCTCCTGCCTCCTCCATGTTAGCAGATGGGACACGGACCAAACTGAAGAATCTAAGTAGATTGTTAAATGTTTGTAAAGATGTTTCTGTCGTTTTCATCTCACTGATGTTTGTTCAAGTTTTCATATTTCTTGTATTAAGTCTCTTGTTAATAGGCTTACTCTGGGTTCTACTGTATTCTAGCACGTTACTGTGTATCCGTTACTCGTGGAGTACGCATCGTTCTCATTACATCTTATGTTCGTTACATTCTATTTTGAGTCACAATAATGTCACTTGACGCAGCACGCGGGGACTTTCCGAGCCGCCCCTGAACGCACCACTCAGCGCTTCCTGGTTGGCAGCACAGACCGCAGAGAGAGGTGACGGAGGAGGAAGAGACGCGACGGAGAAAGAAAAAGTGACAAACGGAGGAAAAGAGGAGGAAAAGAAGAAGCAGAAGACGATGGAGACCAAGATGAAGCCTCGTCCCGCCCTGCCCTTCATCTCGCTCCTCTCACTCCTCGCCCTGTTTCCCGCGGGACTCGCTGGTAAGTCGACTTTCTCAAAACGAAAGTAAACGCGGAAAGTTGTGACGCACTTAGAAAAACACGGTTCCTCGAGTTGTTCCGTTAAAAGAACGAAGGAAGAATCTTCGTTCTCCGGTTTGTCAACGTGTTTTCATCAGTTTCACGTCAAACGGACAGAATTTACCTACTCGTGTTTACAAAGACTCATCAGACTGTGAACACACGTGATGGCACGCCCCCTGGTGGCCGGCTGCAGTACAGCTCGTCGACCTGCTCCGTGTTAGCAGATGGGACACGGGCGAGCTTCAGTTAAATGAATGTTCTCATCACACTTGGTAGCGTCCACAGATGAAAGATGGGGTTTCACTGATGGTTCACAAAACTTTATTCACAACTCGCGTCACGCTGTGAACACACCAGAAGACGAGAATGAGCCCTTTATGTTTATATACTGGTTATCCAAGTACTTTATATTTACATCTGGTAACAAGTTGCCTATACAGCCACAGGTTCTGCTTCCTCGTTCAGAACACGTCAGTTTCAATTCACCTAAAAATGATCTGGTTCTGTGTTTATATAAGAAATGAAAGTAAAGTTTTTTCTCCCATGTGATTTGTAGAGAAGCATTCCCTCACGTACATCTACACGGCCTTCTCCAATCCGACCACGCTGCCTGGGATCCACGAGTTCACAGCCATGGGTCTGGTGGACAACACGATGATCGACTACTTCGACTCTGACCTCGAACGGAAAGTTCCCAAACAGCCGTGGATGCAGGAGAAAATGGACAAGAACTACTGGGACAAGGGGACCCAGTCCCGCAAGAGCAAGCAGACCTGGTTCCGTGTGAACATCGACATCCTGATCGAGAGAATGCGACAGAACAAAAATGGTACGATTCATCCGCCCATTTTAAATTCATCATCAATTATGTTGATATTGATGAAATAAAGCTAACACGTTTAGAGGACTGATCTTTATGATTGGCTGTGAGTAGGTGCAGGTCCCATTCTAGTTGTTATCAGTTAAAGCTTTTATAAGTAAATGCACCAGCTAGAATATCAGCTCTTATTTGTTTAAATCAACACTGAGCAACTTTTCTACCTGAAAGCAGCAGCTTGGTTAAAGTGAGTCTGATGTGTGAGTGTGAACAAGAGAAAGTTTCCTCCTTCTCTCCCTGAGCGTCTGTTCTCTGTGACTCTGCTGAGTGGGTTCCATCTCCTGAGAGAACAACTGACTGAGAGTCACAGACACAACCTGCTGCAGCTGAAGAGTGAAGCTGAACTGAGATCAGTTAAAAACACTGAAGTTATTAAAAACCAGAGTTCATCTCCAACATTCAGCAGGAAACTGTGAAACATGAAGAATTCTGATCAGAGTGTGTTACAGCAGCAGCTCTTCAGGTTCAGGAAGCAGAGGATCATGGGTAATATCCAGTGTTCAGGTGTGTTTCAGTTCAGTTGGTTTTCAACACATGAAACCACTTCATCGCTCGGACAGAGACCAACAGAGTTTATCACCTTGTGTGGCTGCAGGGGGCGCTGTTGCTCAGTATAAGTTAGATTTTATTGAAGCTGTTGAGATGAGTCAGTGTTCGTTATGTGACATCACATTTGTAATCTGAGCCACCTCATCGTCTTCTCTGGCTTTGTGTTGATCTAGTTCTGTGTATTCAGTTGTGTTGTTCCTCACTCCTCCCTGTCAGAGACCCACATCCTTCAGTGGATGCACGGCTGTGAGAGCATCACGGAGAACGGCGAGATGAAGTTCTTGGAAGGAAAAGACACGTACAACTACGATGGAAATGACTTCCTGCATTTCGACGATAAGAACGGAGTCTGGGTCAGCTCCACTCCCGCGGCGAAAGACACCAAGAGGAAGTGGGACGGAGTCCAGACCCTGAAGGACTACACCAAAGGCTACCTGGAGAAAGAGTGTCTGTCCTGGTTGAACCAGTTCGTGGAATACGGACTAAAGCAACAAAGAGCAGCTCGTGAGAAAGATTTCTGTGTTTCTGTCAGTGAGCTGAAGCGTGTCGCTGCATCTTCTCCCTCTGAACATGAACTCACCTCCGATTCTCTCTCCCCAGCTCCACCTGAGATGTTCATGTTTGCAAAGAAGTCCCACACGGACAGCAACGTGATCCTGACGTGCCTGGCCAGCGGCTTCCTCCAGAAAGACGCCAAGCTGCAGATGAAAAGGAAGGGCTGTGTTCTGAATGAAGTGGACGGAGTGGAGAGCTCCAAAGTTCGACCCAACAACGACGACACCTACCAGGCGAGACAGAGAGTGGAGATCTTAAAGACGGACGAGTCTGAATACACCTGTGAGATCATTCATGAGGGGTCTGGTTTGAACACCAAGATTACCTGGGGTAAGAAACTGTTTCTCTGGCATTAGAATAACTTGTGTGTTTGTGCATCGGAGTTCTGAGATGTTCCCACAATTCAGAGGTGAAAGTAACTCAGGGAAATGCTTCAAATCATCAAAGAAGAAAAAGACAAAAGTTGAATATGTCAGCTTCAGAGTGAGTCCATGAGAGGAACCAGCTGGACAATGTGTGGACGTGTTGATGAGGTTTCTAACTCGTGACATTTTGATCATAATCAGCATTTTAAGCTTAGTTTTGGTGTTTTTACCGATAAGCCGTTGAAAATCTGAAGGTAATTTCAGTTTGACAGTTTCTGACGGTGAGTATCCTCGACAAAGAGGAACATTATCAAAGAGCACAAATATAATTGCTCTGCCTCTGGGGTGGCACCAGTGACGTTTAAGTTGAACCTAGCATATAGAAATGAGGATGTTGACTATAACGTGAATGTTTCCTGTGATTTAGATCACAAACTTCCTGCCGAGGATTCTGGACTCGTCATCATTGCTGTGGTGGTTGTTGTTGTACTGCTCCTCATCATCGGGCTCATTGTGGGTGGAACCATATTCTTCTTACGTAAAAAAGGCAAATTTGGTAAGTGGAATATACAGTCAGTGGAAACTTTATTAGGTACAGACAACCCTGATATATATATATATATATACTATGTTTGTAATGAATTTAAACTAAGACAAGACAGGAGCAATAAGAGGCATCGACTTCCACGCACAGTGCTGCCATGTGTGTTATCAGTGAGGCGCATGAGCCACGGCCTCTAACGTCTGCTGCACACCAGATGATCTGGTGACATGGTCGCGGTGTGGATTCAGTCTACGACACCAGTTCTGCTTAGATATGAATCCAATCTTCAGACATTTTCTATGAATGTTTCTATCAGGTACAAAGGTCTGTTATCATTTTATTATGGGCTTTAGAGATAATGTTAAAGAGCAGTCCTGTCAATCATTACATCTCTAATCCTTCAAACTGAACGTTCACTCTGCTCCGTCTCTCACTGACCAATAGAGGCTGCATCCAGTCTTCTGTTTCTGTCCAATACAATATCTTCAGTGTCTTAAACCTGTGAAATATCAAAACCCGAGGTCAAAGCACGAGGAGCTGCTCATTAACTGAAGCATTAGTAATGAATGTGTGTTGGAACTTTCATTACATGTCATTTAGCTGACGCTTTTGTCCAAAGCGACTTACGTTTTAAGAACACTCAGCATTTATGAGGGGCCATTTTAGGGGTTCAGTATCTTGCCAAGGACACTTAGGCATGCAGATGGGAAAGAGTGGGATTCGAACCGGCAACCTTCTTGTTGCAGAACACCCGCTCTATCCCCGAGGCCACGCTCTCCCAGTTGTAAATTTGTGTGTTGATGTTTATTCACAGTTTCCGGTAAAGAACGGTTGAAATCGAATGTAACTAAAGACTTTTTAATCATGTGGATGTGAAATGGATCATGGGCTGTTCACTGTGTTCACGTGTGTCCTCGGCTACTGAACGTGAACTGGTTCATCCTGTTAGGTTGCGTGTTAACGTCCACTTGTTCCTGAACAAGGTGAATTGTTACATCAGAGAGCCTGTGACTCAAGCATTTCACTGCCAGCGACTGCTTAATGTTATTGTTGTGCATTTGATAATAAAAATCTTGAATCTTGAGCTTCACAGACACATTGGAATAGTTATGTTTCTGTGGCTCAAGGAGTTTGTGTGTTAACTTTGTTTTCATGCACACCACTCGACACAAAGGAGGACAGTAAACATAGAGTTTTAAAATGGAACACTAAATCTTTCAGGTTTATTATTGTTTATTCTCTGGATCAACAACGGTGTATAAAGAGGATTTATCTGCACTTATCCAGATGTTCAGTCCTAAATACATTTTCTCTTGTGATGGTCAGGTTCTCTCAGCTCGGGATCAACCTCGAGTGGCTCTTCTGACCAAGGTAAGAATCTGTGTCTTGTTCATGAAAATGTATTTTTATTACTATGATCACAACTGGATCCCAGACATTCTTTGTCCAGACGAATGTTTTTGGTCCAGATCAGAAATAATGTCCGTCCTCAGTGACGCCTGAAAACACACAGGACCGTTCAGACCCTCTGATTCAACAGCTGCTGACAAAGACAAGGACAGAAAGACTTGTAGTAATGAATTCATGAATAAATGACAGAATTAAAAAAATATAGATGAAAATGAGAAATAAAAGTTTAGATATATTTATTTTCACTAGGGCTGAGTATCTGATTTCTAAAATCAGTTTGATTCTGACTCAGAATGTTTGGACATGGAATGATTATTGTATTAAGTTTGATCTCATCAGGAGTCTGAGGTCGTTTTAGGCCCCGGCAGCAGAGAGTTAGTTGTGACTGTTCCTTCTGAGCACTGAGCTTCACAGACACATCGGAATAGTTTTGTTTCTGTCGTTCAATGAGTTTTTTTTGTTAACTTTGTTTTCAGTCGCATCTCAACCAGCTCCATCAAAGCCATCAGCACAAGAGAACGTGCCACTCACTGCAAAGGAGGATGGTAAATATATAGAGATTTAAAGTGGAACACTAAATCTTTCAGGTTTATTATTGTTTATTCTCTGGATCAACAACGGTGTATAAAGAGGATTTATCTGCACTTATCCAGATGTTCAGTCCTAAATACATTTTCTTTTGTGATGGTCAGGTTCTCTCAGCTCGAAATCAGACTCTGGTGTCTCTTCTGACGGAGGTAAGAATCTTTGTATATAGAATCTGTACGTGAAAATGTATTTTTATTACTATGATCACAACTGGATCCCAGAAATTCTTTGTCCAGACGAATTTTTTTAGTCCAGATCAGAAATAATATCCGTCCTCAGTGACGCCTGAAAACACACAGGACCGTTCAGACCCTCTGATTCAACAGCTGCTGACAAAGACAAGGACAGAAAGACTTGTAGTTCATATCCATGTTGTGTTCTGGATCAGAAAGTACTCTCCTGGCTCAGTGGATACCAAGCACAAAGCTGAGGATAATGTATTTAGAACTGAAATGTGTCCACGTGGTCGAAGCCTGAAGGTGTGAAACTCAAAATGAAGCTTCAAGTTGGAAAACAAGCTTGAAGCTTGAATTTGTATTAATTTATTAGGACATGTGTTTGTCTTCCTCCTCCCGAGTTAAAGGAGTTGAATTTTTAAACTGAGTTACTGAAATACTCTGCTTTGTCATTTTATATTTAAAACCCCAAATGTATATTTCTGTTCCATTAAATACATATCAGACAAATAGCAAATCTGTTATGTCAGTATTTGTACATCGTAAAGAAGTAAAATGTCTGTTTATCGTCTGCAGGCAGAACCGGAGAATCCAAGAACCCCTCCGAAAACGAAGTGCTCCTGGATCCGTGAGATGATCAATAAACTGAGACTTAATGATAATAATAATCATAATCATAACTTTTATTCATATAGAACTATATGTGTTTTGACCATGTGAAAAAAAGACGCTGTCCTGGGCTGACCTGGTGTCCCCCCCCCCCCAACCACCCCACATCAGAAAGGCCCCAAGACTGCCCCCCCCCCCCACACTGCTGTCACTCAAAAAGCCCCCCCCCCCCCCCCCCCAGTATACCTGATTTCTGTCTTTTCCATGGTTTTAACTAGATATTGATTGTTTCATTCAGATCAGATGAATTAAATTGAAAAACAATGTGTGGCTAACAGGATACAAATCTGTAGAATTACAATAAATAAATAATTTTAAAAACTATAAAAAAGTAAACTTAATAATAGTATTATCTAATACTAGAAAGGAGACTTTGTTGTCGGCCATGTTTGAAGGTGAGACTTCAGTTGAGATGAAATCATAATAAATAAATGGTCAGTCAATGCATCGATGCTAAAACTGCGATGATTTGACGAGACCTTAACGTAGTTCATCGTCTGTCGCTGAACTCGGAGGAGTTGCAGTTGAGCGACTGAGTGGAAGTTGAAGCAGGTGAAAAGAGAAACGTGATGAGTTCAAAGTATGTATATGTAAAATCAATAACTTGTTCTGTGAGGTAGAGATTAAGTTTGTGTCTGATGTTGGAAGTTAATTCTTAAATCAACACTATGTAGCTTACTGAGCAGCAGCGCCCCCTGCAGCCACGCAAGCTGATTCATTCTGTCTGGCTCCGGGTGGTTCTGTGGTTCAGTGGTGTTGGTTTGATGTCAGCAGTGAAGAGAAGAGGACCGAGGGTCGAACCTTGTGGAACTCCTTTTCTAATCATCTGCATCTTTGAATCACTAGAAGCTACTGCTCGGTTCTATCAGGTCTGTGGGTTGGAGAACGTTCTCTCTATTCACAGTGAGTGAAGAAGCCTCTACATTGAAACTGATGCATAGTGTTGATTTAATTTAATTAAACTTAATAGTGTACGAGCTTGTCTGGTAAATGACGTCCGAGTTTTTCTTTTAAAACCTACATTTTTACTGGAATTATGAGAAACTACGAATCGAATCGATGTGAAAACAGATCATTGGATAAAAGAAAACGTGAACAGGAGCATTTGCACCTTAACTCTATTTAATCTGCTCATTGAATTAAATATTATGTTTGATTCCTGTTGTTATATAACTTGTGCGAAACCAGTTTTAAGTTGTAATTAAAAAGAATGAAATGTACTTTGATTTTGTTCAAACTGAGCGATGAAATCCTTCAGAACAAATCAGGTCATATATTTTTATAACTCATCAGGTATAACCAGGAGTCTTTTTAGTGTAAAACACAGACTCGTCCCTGTGTATTTGATTGAGTCCATTTAAAGGATCTTTGTTTTTTAATGCTGAGCTCACACTGGATTTTATGATTTCATTGTAGAACATTCTTTTTCTTGCTGGTGCTTAGTTTGCCTGTTATTGATTTACAATCAGTTATTCTTTATTAAGTACTTTAAACTCACTTTATGTTTAGGAATTCATTTTTAGTGTTTTAATCCAACATAACGAATATCATTGTTATAAACCTCTTGAATTGTGTGTGAAATGGGTTAGGGGTTATTCTGTGTTATCGAGGGTTAGGGCTTAAATGTATCTGCTCAGTGTTAATGTACGATCACGCGACATATTTGATATTTGCATTTTCTATTTTAAAAGTTTGCTTGACTTTAAGTCTCCAATATATCACTGTTGATCAATGCCAAAGTTATTGATGTTAATTTAAGACACAGTTTCTCAAATGGTCTCTTTGTGATTGTGTCTTTTTGTTAAATCAAATAAATAAAGGGATTGAATCATTTCTGCATTGTGTGTTTGTTCTTGTGAAAGCTACGTGTCGAGGAGTATATTGTCTTTAAAGATGTAACTCATCTGATCACTATTTATTTAAAATGTAGCTACCTAAATATATATATATACAGTGTCTCAGTACAGTATATATGTACTTTACTGTCTGTACAGTTTACTTGTACTTTACTGTCAGTACAGTGTACATGTACTTCACTGTCTCAGTACACAGTGTACATCTACTTTAGGACAGAACACACTCCAGTCGTCTGTCAATGACGTAATGACGCACGCGAACCTTCTGCTGTGACGCTGACGTAAGAAAAATACAATAAACGTGTCAAGCAAACGTAAGTAGAGGGACTAATGTTTCCGCTTTACAGGGATACCTTCAAAATAAACGTCTTGGAATAGTTGAGCATACAAACATGCTCATTTAGAAAAGCAGCCAGAATCAAAACTGGTAAAATATAAATACATTTAAATAAATCTAAATAAAGGTAATGAAGAAGTAAAACCTGTTTGAGAATGAGATCATAAATAAACTGAGTTTCTGGCTCCAAATCACAAAATGAACATTTAATATCATCAGAAAATTAATGATAAATATAGAATGAAATAGCAAAATATCTTTGGTTCAAATTATTTTTTACATTGATGTTTCATGTGTTTTATTTTTTATATTATTGTAAATAAGGAAACAATGTATTGTTATGGTTATTATTTCTTTGGTTTTACTTTTCATTATTATCATTAATGCATTAGTTTTATGTATGTTTCAGCTTTTTTCCCATATTGAAAATATTGATGCTTTTATTTTGTCAGACCGGCACTCGCTCTCATAAGGCAGAAGAATAAAAATGGCCGCCGTTAGGTCGCTGGAAGCGTCGGAGTCTTTTTTATTAAACGGTCTGTTTCACTAACGACGCGACGGACGATGCGGGTCCTGGTGACGCTCGCTGGCAGCGGAGCTAACGGGCGGTAGTCGGGCGCTTCTCCGGCCGTGAGAGCGGCTCAGCGTGCGGCTGCAGCCGATGGGCTCCTCGGTGTATTTGGGTAAAAAAGACGGAAGACTGCGCGTCAACAGAGCGAAGCGGCGATGCTAACATGCTAACATGCTAACTGGTCCAAGCAACATGTCGAACCGGAGCCGATTGTCCAGGTAACACACACCGGGCCGCCGGGGGAGGCTCCGAGGCGGCGTCACACCCGCCTCACGCCCGCGCCCTCCGGGGAACTAACCCGTTACACATCCAGTTAGCTAATGTTAGCTAGCTGCTGTCCACTTTCTCTTGTATCTGTGTGCGTCTGTGTGTGTTTGTGTGATGGGGGGGGAGGGTGGGTGGGTTCATAGCAGCAGATAAAGTGTCATATTCAAGTTGTGTGTCTCTATGATGAGATGAGTGAGCTGGTCCTGGTTCTCATCGTGCCCCCCCCCCCCCCCCTCCACTGACCGATGAGGATTTGCTTTAATAAATTAGTTTTGTGTCAGTTACAGTCAGAGGCCCCCCCCCCCCCCCCACTTCCTCCTATTCTCTACAACCGATTCAAAACACCTCAGATATAATTCACTCTATTTTCTCACTGTTGAGTTTTCTTCCACTTGTTCTTCTTCAGGAAATAGAAAACAGAAGTCCCGTTCCTCCTGGCGAGCTCCAGGGCAGCGCAGGACGCCGGCCGGTGAGACCGACAGAAGACAACCCTCTGACCCTCAGGATGGCGAGCAGGAGGAAGTCCACCACCCCCTGCATGGTTCCTCCCAGAGAGGCCGTGGACTCAGACCAGGAGATGGAGGAAGTCACGGACGAGACGGACGGGGAAGCGGAGGACAGTAATGGCGTGGGGACCAGGTGTGCGGAGGTTTGCGACCTGTCGGCCGAGCAAGGGGGCGGGGCCGACGTCCAGGCGTCAGACCACTACCTGGAGCTGAACGTGGCCGAGGGAGGATACGAGTGTAAATACTGCAGCTTCCAGACGTCGGAGCTGAACCTGTTCACCATGCACGTGGACACGGAGCATCCGGACGTGGTCCTCAACGCCTCCTACGTCTGCATGGAGTGCGACTACCACACCAAGAGGTGACCTGGTCTCACACCGGGCTCCTGTCGGGGACTCGAACCAAGCTCTGTGAATCCAGCCTGTCCTTTTAAAGTTTTTATAAATCACTTGAAATCATTTTCACCTCTTTGAGTCAAAAGATGGTGGATTAAATATCTTTGGATTCTGGAAGTTGTTTTGATCAGAGCCCGACTGATGTGGGTTTTTGGCGCTGACATCGATCTCAGTGTAAACAGTCAAAATGCTGATATATGGTCTGGTTTATATGAATATGATCAAACAGTGAGATCGTGTGGAGAGCTGTTTAAATCTGCTTGTCTTCTCTTTATTGATGTCAAAACTCATTTACCCATAACTCTCTCCCTCTAGTTACGACACGCTGCTGGCCCACAATGCCCGGCTGCACCCGGGTGAGGACAACTTCACCCGGACGATGGTGAAGAGGAACAACCAGACCGTCTTCCAGCAGACGGTCAACGAGCTCACCTTTGACGGCAGCTTCGTCAAAGTGGAGGACGACGAGGAGACGTCCCACAAGAGCATCGCCCTCAGCAAGACGCCCATCATGAGAATCAAGAGCCGCCCGGAGCCCAAGAAGTTCACTGCTGCACACAAAATGGCCACGGACGACATCATCAAGGTGGAGAGCGACGAAGAGAACGAGGAGAACGAGGAGCCGCCCACTCTGTCTCCCGCCCCGATGACCCCTGCCCCCGCCGTGACCCCTTGCCTCATCCCCATCTCCTCGCCGCTGCAGGTCCAGGCCGTCCCCCAGAGCATCGTGCTCAACAGCCCCAACCTGCTGCACTTTAAAGGCAGCTCTGCCGGTGGCGGCGCCGTGCTGCCCCCGGGGACGCTGGCCCAGGTGCTGTCGGCGCTGCAGCAGCAGCACAGCGCTCAGACCCAGACTCAGCTGCTCATCCCCGTCAGCAGCATCCCCACCTACAACACGGCCATGGACAACAACGTCCTGCTGGTCAGCGCCTACAACCGGTAACCCTCTTATCTCAACTGATCAAAATCCTATTCTACCAAAGACACACGTGTAATCTATACATCTAAACGTCTATAAAGCTAGGACCTGACCGATGCGGATACTGTTTAGCACCGATATTGGGGAGTAAATCTTCTTCGGCTCAGATCTGCAAACAGACAGAATGAGACTCGGCTGCAGAGATGTTTGTAAAAGCCTCTCTGGGTTTTCAGGTTTGCTCTCACTGTGGTGACGCTGCATGTTAAAACCGGTCCTCTTCTTCTAATCTCTGAATGTCCCAGGTTCCCGTACCCGTCCGTCTCTGAGATCACGGGCCTGTCGTCTCAGACCAAGTTCAGCGAGGAGCAGATCAAGGTCTGGTTTTCTGCTCAGAGGCTGAAACACGGAGTCAGCTGGACGCCGGAGGAGGTCGGTGCTTTCCCAGACTTCACCTGTGCACTTTTCACATTCCTTCAAATGATGCTTTTCTAATGAGCAGGAAAGTCACAAAGTTTCACCTGTAACATGTAAATGAATAATATGAGTCCTTCCAGTGTTTAGCAGATATCAAGTGCATTAGTGACATCACTATTATCACTATTATTAAGTATGGACGGATGTGACTCCAGGTTGGTCTGTTCACACCTAGCGTCTGCGTGTGGTGGTGACCCTCTGATCAGGTCAGTGACCCTCTGCTCTCTGCAGGTGGAGGAGGCGAGGAGGAAGAAGTTCAACGGCACGGTGCAGCCCGGCCCTCAGACCATCACCGTCATCCCCGCCAACATCTCCGCCGCCACCAACGGGCTGCAGTCCATCTTCCAGACGTGTCAGATCGTGGGACAGCCGGGCCTCATCCTCACTCAGGTGGCCGGGAACGGCAGCAACTTGCCCGTCGCCCCCCCCATCACCCTGACGGTGGCCGGCGTCCCCGGCAACCAGCCGAGAGCCGCCGAACCCCCGGCGTCGGAGTCGAGGACGGAGACGTCGGCGTCTTCGGCCGGTTTGGACGCAGCGGGGACGAAACCGAAGAAGTCGAAGGAGCAGCTGTCCGAGCTGAAGGCCAGCTACGGCAGGAGGCAGTTTGCCACGGAGGCGGAGATCTCTCGGCTCATGCAGGTCACCAAACTCTCCAAGCGAGCAATAAAGAAGTGGTTCAGCGACACGCGCTACAACCAGAGGAACTCCAAGGACCAGCACGGCGTGCCGCCGGGGGAGGCGGTGCCCGGCAGGGCGGCGTCAGCAGGGGGGGGCAGAGCAGGAAGGAGCAGCAGCGGGAGTCTGAACGACAGCAGCCACAGCGACCACGCCTCCACCACCATCGTTATCGACTCCAGCGACGACGCCAGCGACTCCCCCCCGACCGCCGGCTCCGCCCCGGGCTCGGCCGGCCCGCCCAGCGCCCCCCGGGTCAAGTTCCGCCACGCCTTCCCTGACTTCACGCCACAGAAGTTCAAGGAGAAGACGCCGGAGCAGCTGCTCATCCTGGAGGCCAGCTTCCAGGAGCTGGACACGCCCCCGGACGAGGAGCTGAGCCGGCTGCGAGCGGAGACCAAGCTGACGAGGCGCGAGGTCGACGCCTGGTTCACCGAGAGGCGCAAAGGGCCGCCAGCCGCCAAAGACGGAGACAGCGACGGAGACGAAGAGAAGGTCAAACCGGCCTCGGCTCAGGAGAGGCACACGGCTCCCCCTGGTGGCAGGAAGCTGGTGAAGAAGACGCCGGAGCAGCTCCACATCCTGAAGAAAGCGTTTGTGCGCACGCAGTGGCCGACGGCCGAGGAGTACGACCGGATGACGGAGGACAGCCGCCTGCCGAGGCCCTACATCGTCAACTGGTTCGGGGACACGCGCTACGCCTGCAAGAACAGCAACCTGAAGTGGTACTACCTCTACCAGAGCGGCAAGGTCTGTTCACCACATGGCACCACGACCTGGTTACTGTGAAAAAAAGTGATTTTGTTCCAACAACGGTTTTGGTGTTTTTGAATGACCAGGAGGACGAGGCTCTGAACGGCGGCGCCAAGAAGAAGCCGAGGAAGCGTTACCGGGGTTGGTCCAGGAGGACGCGCCGGCCGTCTCCCTGCAAAGCCTCCCCACAGGGGGGCGCCACCGCCATCAAGGTCTGTGACCACCTCACCTGAAGCTGCTGCTGAACCTCACAGATTCAATATGAATTCAAATACTCATCAGCTTCAGTCCTGCCGTTCTTCACCGCTTGTTCACTAGATCCATCAGGGGCTGTGGTTTCAAAGCTTTTAGAGCTTTTCAAGACATAATGCAGTTTTATTTTGGGCTTAGGCTGAGACGCATGTGTCTGATAATAAAATACAATGCAGTCCAAACAAATCTAGTGACTTGGTTAGGGTTAGGGTTAGCCCTGTTTGAAATCAGAGATATATCTGAGTGAATATCAGTCGTCTCATTGTCTCTCTGGTAAAGTACAGATGTATCTGAAGGTTACAGGCTTCTCTGATGTCTCTCTGCCTCCCCCTGCAGGTGAAGTCCGGCAAAGCGTTTCTGAAGGACTACTTCCTCCGACACCGAGCCCTGAGTGAGAAGGACCTGGACGACCTGGTGACCAAGTCCAGCATGAGCTACGAGCACGTGAGGGACTGGTTCTCAGAGACCGCCAGGCGGGTGGAGGAGGGCAAGGAGCCGTTCAGTGACCATGAGGCTGAGGGGGAGGAGGCTGAGGGAGAGGACGAGGAGGAGGACGAGGAAGGGGAAGAGGAGGAGGAGGAGGATGAGGAGGCTGCGGCGGCAGCAGAAGAGCACGGATGCAGCGAGGAAGAGATGGAGGTGAAAGAACAAGGAGAGGAGGCCTCAGATGACGACTGCAAGGAGGAGGAAGAAGAGGAGGCAGAGGCAGAGTTGGAGGAGGAGATCCAGGATGAGGAGATCCAGGAGGAAGCTGGAGAAGTCAGCCAATCACAGCCTCAGGCCGAGGAGCAGACATGAGCCTGCAGGTAAAGTCGGACTCGTAAAGGACCAACTGATCAATACTTTAATTATCAATCGATAAATTGATTCAGTTGAACCCATTCAGACCACAGAGGGTTTGAGTTTCTCTCTTTAGAAGATTGAAAGTTTTATATATATATTTCCTCCTTCTCTCCCTGAGCGTCTGTTCTCTGTGACTCTGCTGAGTGGGTTCCATCTCCTGAGAGAACAACTGACTGAGAGTCACAGACACAACCAGCTGCAGCTGAAGAGTGAAGCTGAACTGAGATCAGTTACAAACACTGAACTTATTAACAACCAGAGTTCATCTCCAACATTCAGCAGGAAACTGTGAAACATGAAGAATTCTGAACAGTTTGTTGGATTTGTTACAAAAAGAAAAACCTGAAGATGAAACATCATCTCGTCTCTGGAGATAATTTCATCTAAAGAAGATTCGTTCCCTCTATTTGGTTCAGAATGAATCCCCAGCTGTGCCTGCAGAGGGCGCTGTTTGCTCATTAATGATAGTGTCACCTACTAACCTGAAGTAAAGTCATTAAATCCAGAATAAAACCTTCAATCTGAAAATGATCCTCAAACCAAAGTGACAGTTAAAGCTGCAGCAGCTGGAACTTGATGAACCCACTGATCGTTTATTCTTTTCTCTCCACAGAACTAGCATGGATTCCCCCCCCCCGACCCCGGAGAGACGTCAGTGATTCTCAGCCGGCGGCTCGGGACCCAAAGACACCGCAGCTGAGACAGATCACGTGACCCTGAACAGACAGATCACGTGACCCCGATCAGACAGATCACGTGACCCCGTTCAGACAGATCACGTGACCCCGATCAGACAGATCACGTGACCCCGATCAGACAGATCACGTGACCCCGAACAGACAGATCACGTGACCCCGATCAGACAGATCACGTGACCCCGATCAGACAGATCACGTGACCCCGATCAGACAGATCACGTGACCCCGATCAGACAGATCACGTGACCCCGATCAGACAGATCACGTGACCCCGATCAGACAGATCACGTGACCCCGAACAGACAGATCACGTGACCCCGAACAGACAGATCACGTGACCCCGAACAGACAGATCACGTGACCCCGAACAGACAGATCACGTGACCCCGATCAGACAGATCACGTGACCCCGATCAGACAGATCACGTGACCCCGATCAGACAGATCACGTGACCCCGATCAGACAGATCACGTGACCCCGATCAGACAGATCACGTGACCCCGAACAGACAGATCACGTGACCCCGAACAGACAGATCACGTGACCCCGATCAGACAGATCACATGACCCTTCCACCTGATCTTTGGGTCCTGATGAAGCTGAGAAGCACTGAGACCACGAGAGGAACTCAAGGACCTGGTTTGTTTGGAGGCACTGTGGGGACCAGCTCCAGGTCCCAGACGCTCCTCACCGAGCGGCGGCACCACCAGAGGAGGTTCCTGCTCTGCTCAACTCACAAGCCTTTTACTCTGGTGAGAACGACGGGGCTTTGTTTTGTCCTGTCACTCTTTCTTATTCACTAAAAAGCGTTTTATGGTAAAGTTTGTATAAAGGAAAAAGACTCCAGGACCGTTCTGAGGAGCGCTGAGACCTCGGTGGTTCTGGTCTCAGAGGAACCTCTTCACCCTGAAACCCGACCGTGAGAACTTCTTCTCCTCCCAGAGAAACGGGTTTGAACCTACGACTGTCTGAACCAGTGCCATTCTGTTAATAACTTTGTTTTAAATTTAAAAAAAGTGCTGGAATAAGTTCCACGTTTTAACTCTTTTATATTTTTTCAAGTGATTTGTTACAAGTGTGATCTTTGATGGAACCTGATTCCGTTGTGCGACTGTTTTAAGTTCTTCGAGAACCGAGATCATTTCCATGTTGGCAGGTGTTCGGGTCCAATCACTTTCAAGGATGTCGATTCAAATTTCACCTCCAAACACAAACCTCATAAACACCAGATAAAAACAGAACTTCTAGAATCCACCGCTGAGCGTCACGGACTGAAACGTGAATCCATCACATCACAAACTAAAAGCTTCGTGCAACACAAGAGAAATTATGTTTATTAAATCTTTGTTTAGATTCTGAGAAAACATTATAATCATGGATTCACGTCCTGGTCTCGGTGGTCGTGAGCTCAGACTCAGTTCTTCACTTGATCGACTTTAAAGGGATTTGAACCCAAACACTGTTTGTATCCTCGTCCAAAAATAAAATAAAGTTTATAAAGAGAAGGAAGCGAAGGCATGTTTACTCTACTTCAGGAAACTTTACCTCAGAGAGTTGAGCCGCAAAAAACTCAGATTGTGACATTTACACTTTACGACAGTTTATAAAAAATACTGTATGCATGAAAATACCAGAAGGCAATATGATTATGTCTTTTCCGATGGCGTTCATTTGTCCTCGCCAAAGTAAGAGGATCAGTTTAAAGAGCGTTCAGTTATCGGAGCCAGTACGGGTCAAACTAGTCGACAGCAACTTTCAGGTTTTCCACAAGAATCACAGACGATATTTTAGGGACATGAAAACACAAGCACTTGGCTCGGTGCCCAACTTTTTAACTTTTCATACACGTGGGGAAAAAGGAGGAGAACGAAGCGTTGGGTTTCTCAGCTCCTCCTGTGGATCTGAGGAGGAGGAGCTGAGAACATCTGACCGTCACAGAACAATCAGCGGGGGGGCGGGGGGGGGGGCTGATAAACAACTCAGTTTGTTTTTCTCCAGACGGGATCTTTATACGAGCTGTGTGATTTTGCAAAGTTAATTCTTTCTGCCCTTTCTATAAATTGCTTTAATAGACAACAGCTGTTAGTAGATAATTTATTTATTATATCTGGATTTCATGAATATCTAATTTTCTTTTTGTCTGCAAGCAAAATAAATAAAAAGTGAAAAACCTGATTTGATTCAGCTGCTGTTTTCACTTCATTCTTTACAGTGTGTTCGATCAGGAGGTGCTCACGGGGAGCCTCCTCCCGCTCACCACCTCCTCCTGTTCACCTCCTCCTCCTGTTCACCTCCTCCTCCCGCTCACCTCCTCCTCCTGTTCACCTCCTCCGCCCGCTCACCTCCTCCTCCTGTTCCCGTTCACCCCGCTCACCTCCTCCTCCCGCTCACCTCCTCCTCCTGTTCCCGTTCACTCCGCTCACCTCCTCCTCCTGTTCACCTCCTTCTCCCGCTCACCTCCTCCTCCTGTTCACCTCCTCCGCCCGCTCACCTCCTCCTCCTGTTACCGTTCACCCCGCTCACCTCCTCCTCCCGCTCACCCCGCTCACCGCCTCCTCCTGCTCACCTCCTCCTCCCGCTCACCCCATTCACCTCCTCCTCCCGCTCAACCCCATTCACCTCCTCCTCCCGCTCTCACCCATTCACCTCCTCATCCCACTCACCTCCTCCTCCCTGTTCACCTCCGTGAGCGTGGCTTCAGGAGCCGGCGGTGACCTTTGACCTGCGACATCCCAGCCTCGTCAAATAGAAATGTTTGTGTTGTTGACTTCATTTTGTTTATGATTTATTTTGTTTATGATTTAGAGAAACGTTTTGATTGAACCAGAACCTTGGAATCAGCAGTGACCACGACTCCTCCTCCAGAAACTAAACTAAAATATCTCAGATACAAACGCTGCTGTCTTGTGGTGATTGGTCCTGCCCATACACGCTCTGGACCAATCAGGAGTCAGTGTCAGCTGTCAATCATCCCGTCTCATTTGTTATGTCATCAAACATGTGATTGAAACCAAACGGATCAGAAACACTTGAACAAACATCACAGAAGAACTGAAAGGACATCGTCCTCCTGGATTGTGAGTTTGGTCCGTGTCCCGTCTGCTAACATGGAGGAGGAGGAGGAGGAGTTTATGATTTATAACCGCGGCCAGCCACCAGGGGGAGGAGCCATCATGTCGTCTATCTGTTTGTTGTTGTGATAATTTATCATAACCTCGTGATCAGAAACACAAAGGAGAACTTTGTGCAGAGAACATTGAACACGTTATTCATCACGTGCACGTGAATCATGTGACCTGAACCCATCATGTTCGAGGGGGGGGGGGGGGGGTGACCCTTCTGAATCACTGGAGAGGTTCAGCTCCGGCCCTGTTGAAATGCCATAGAAACCAGCAGCACCATAGAAACCAGTAGAACCATGTCCAGGGAACACGCTGTCCTCCTCCAGATAAGCCCCTCCCTCTGCCTCTCGGGTTAGTGTCTCTTGATTTGTGTGTTTGATCCGTGCAGCTCGGAGACGTTCAGGAGCCATGTTGTGTCTTTGTGTTGCTTTATACCTGGGTCCGCCAGCAGGTGGCAGTGTGAGCCCAGACACCACCTCTCCTGCTCTCCTCCTCTCCTCCTCTCTCCTCCATTCCTCCTCTCCTCTCCTGCTCTCTTCCTCTCTCCTCCATTCGTCCTCTCCTCTCCTCTCCTCTCCTTCTCTCTTCCTCTCTTTTCCTCTCTCCTGCTCCTCTCCTCTCCTTCTCTCCTGCTCTCCTCCTCTCCTCCTCTCCTGCTCTCTTCCTCTCTCCTCCTCTCCTCCTCAACTCTCTCCTGCTCTCTTCCTCTCCTTCTCTCCTGCTCTCCTGCTCTCCTCCTCTCCTTCTCTCCTGCTCTCTTCCTCTCTCCTCCTCTCCTCCTCAACTCTCTCTGCTCTCCTTCTCTCCTCTCCTCCTCTCCTGCGCTCCACTCCTGCTCTCTTCCTCTCCTCCTCTCCTCCTCTCTTCCTCTCCTCTCCTGCTCTCTTCCTCTCCTCCTCTCTTCCTCTCCTCTCCTGCTCTCTTCCTCTCTTCCTCTCCTGCTCTCCTTTCCTCTCCTCCTCCTATCTCCTCCTCTCCACTCCTGCTCTCTTCCTCTCTTCCTCTCCTGCTCTCCTTTCCTCTCCTCCTCCTATCTCCTCCTCTCCACTCCTGCTCTCTTCCTGCTCTCCTCCTCTCCTCTCCTGCTCTCTTCCTCTCCTGCTCTCTTCCTCTCCTCCTCTCCTGCTCTCCTCCTCCTCTTCCTCTCCTGCTCTCTTCCTCTCCTCCTCTCCTGCTCTCCACCTCTCTTCCTCTCCTGCTCTTCTCCTCTCTCCTCCTCCTCCTGCTCTTCTCCTCTCTCCTCCTCCTCCTGCT